>NC_043702.1:64962479-65040760 GCF_006229205.1 Suricata suricatta
AATTTTTGTTATATATTAAAAAAACAAACAACCAAAACAAAGCAAAACAAAAACAAAAACCGAAGGGAAAAAAAAAAAAAAGCAGGCAGCAGCTCCCCCTGGTGTATAGGCTTGGTTTGATGGGGTAAGTCTTGGAGTCTGCTCTCAGACGCTCCGCCCCTGCCTGAGGCGAAATGAGCAGCAGGAGGTGAAGTGAGCACCTTCACAGACTCAATTGTGGAGTCCCCACCCCCAGTCAGGATCGCGATTGCAATGGGGGAAAGGAAAAAAACAAAAAGCGAAAAACCGAGTCTCTCTTAGTTTCTGATAGCTTTGCTCAAGACGCTGTGCGCTGCTGGAAATGAGATGGGAGCTCCTACAGTCTAAGCGCGTGCCCAGGCCTCCACCTGCCACCGACTCTTTGTTGGAGGTCGCATAGGTGTGCACCCTATTTCTTCCCTGTGTGGACCCGGGATTCGCGCAGTCCGTGCAGGGGGCGGGGTGTGCCGTGGAAATGGGGTCCATGGTCCTGTTCCCAAAACCAAGTTCGAATTGCTCGCGCCTGGCGCAGTCGCCGCCCGGGCCGCTTCCCGCCGCGGGGCGCGCCTCTCCAGAGCAGCCGCTTCTCACAGCCACAGGCGCCTCTGATTCCCCGCCGAGATGGCTTAGGGCTGGGGGCTATTCCTTCTCTTGCGCCCTCTACCCTGCAGTTATCTATGGAGTGGGTTTCTGTCTCCACGTGCAGCCAAGCGTTCTATACCTCTTCCCCAGAGACAGCTCCATGAGCGAGTTCCGACTCTGTCTCTTCCCTTTGTCTCCCGGGCGCCCGGCACTTGCGCCACGTTGGGCTGGGGATCTTACCTCCCCTGCCCGTCCCGGGGTGGCCCGTCCTCGGATCTCCCCTGTTCGCCCCCACTCACTCAGGTATCCTTGAGGTTCTATTCCTTCTGGAGTTTGTATTTTCTCCTTCCGCTCTCTCAGATGAACGTAATATCCTTCTCAGTTCGAAAAACGGTGCGGAGGGAGTTTACAGAGCTCCCTTCCTCTCCGCCATCTTGGCTCCACCAAAAGAAAAATTTTTTAACATTTATTTATTATTGAGAAGTAGAGACAGAATATGAGCATGGGAGGGGCAGAGAGGGAGGGAGACACAGAATCAGAAGCAGGCTCCAGGTTCTGAGCTGTCAGCACAGAGCCTGACGTGGGGCTCGAACTCAACGAGCAGTGAGATCATGACCTGAGCCAAAATCAGTCGTTCAACTGACTGAGCCGCCCAGGTGCCCCAGGAATCTTTAACAGAGGGCCAAGTTTATGGATTTGCCAGAGAGACTCTATAATTTGTCAATCAGTCATTGAAGAGTTATGGTGAATTTTACCCTATTTTGCTTAAGATGCATGTTAGGTTTTTTGTCTTTGTTCCATAAAGTCCGGCATCCTTCCCAAGTGAGCTGTCTTATCCCTCCATGCTTTCGGTGCTATGGGTGCTAAGAATAATGACTAAGAATATCAATTTCAGATCTTATACTGGTAAACTGGATCTTAAATGTGGGTACAAGTGAAAAACACTCATCTTTTTAAATGTATCCTTGTAGGGCACTAAAAGCTTACCATTCAGTATTATGGTTGCTTTACTATTTGTTTTAAGGAAAGCTTACAATGTTTATTTTTGATATTGATAATTTATAATTAAAGTATTGATTTTTCCTCAGTTGCCTGTGTAGTAAAAGTGACAGGAATGTGTTTTTATTTATTTGTTCTGCAGTATGGCATGCAGCTGTACCAGAATTACATGCATCCATATCAAGGTAGAAGTGGCTGCAGTTCTCAGAGTATATCACCCATGGTAAGGACCACATTTATTAATCGATGTATTTTATATGTACATTTTCTTCTCTTGCAATTATATTACGTTATAAATGTACACTACAGTACACTTAACACTCTTTCCTTTTGGGTAAGTAAAGTAACTATGACACGTTCCAACATAATGTTATATTGAATTATTTCTTCTGGGATTTCACACAATTGCAGCCTATGTGATCAAATCACAGCTGTTGAATAATACATTAAAATAGGTAATGTTATATGTTAAAATTGAAAGTTATGTGAGTCATTCTGTGTCATTGCAACATTTGAGGATTATATTTTAGTATGACTTATGAAATATTTTCCTTGGAACTGTAGGTGTTTCCTTAATTACTGATTTTCATTGTGGGTTTATATAGTTATTTTAATATTCTGGAATCATCACAACCTAGTATAAAGATGCCAGTGGTTTGGAATTTTAAAAGCTGAAGTATATGCAGGTGAGCTCTTCTGCCATTCTGGCTTTCTAATAAAAATTGTTAAGGTCTAAGTCCTTGAAAGCAAACTGCTCTTCAGGAAACTCAAAAGCTGCCAGCCAAAATGTAGATTTTGCATTACATAAAGTCTAGCACGACCACTCAGATTTATGCTAAATGCAACTTGAATATTTACTTGCAGATATACCCAGACACATCTTTTCCCTTTTAGAATTGAATTTTAATTTACTCTGCATTAGCACGAGAAATTTATTTTTGAACTTAAAAGTTTATGTTCTACTATTTTCCTCTTGCTCCTTAATATTGAGTGTATTGGGAATTCAGTGCGTGTGCCTGTGTTACAAATCGGCAAACATGCTGCATTTCCACGTTGGCTAAAAATCTGCTCCTCATGGCTGTGACCAAGGAAGGCACATTTCCCCACATGCAATGTAGCCGATGAAATGCTCAGGTCTAGGAATGAGGCGTGAAATAATGTTGATTACGAAGTCTAATAGACTAGTGTGGAAAAAAACTCCTATCTGTGGTTGTTGCTTCACATTATGGAAGAGTAACTCTTCATCTTTGTATCAGATCACTTTTAAGCCCTAAAATAAGAAACTAAAGAGTGTAATGAATTTGTATAAAAGCTGTTGCTTTAGATGAGTATTTTTATAGTTGGTCATGTACCTTCATCTTTCGATCCACATATATAGACAGAATAATGGATTTTATGATCTTAATCCCTTTTGAAGTCCTTCTAAATATCTTTTGGAATCTAACATTTTTAGGATAAGCATGTTAATAGCAGCCATGCCTTTCGAGGCAGTTGCTTAGTGTCCTGCTACTCATAGGGAAAAATTGTCATAAACAAAGCATTTTCTAGTCTCATCGCAGTCATTAGCATTATAAGCATGGGATTACTCTTGCCTCTGTCCATTGAAAGTGGGTCTATTGCTGATCCATATGTACACGACAGCTTGGTTAGTATAACTTTGCTTATTCAACACAATGTATAAGAAAAGGCACTTCTTGAGTGAATCTGGTTGGAAATAAGGATTTTGTAGGAGGCCTGTGTAGTGAGGACCTATCTGTCCTGTATGGTAGTTATCAAGATCAGATGGAATAGCACTTGAGAATTATACCTCCACTCTTCCTAACTTACATAAAGGAAACTGAGATGTTTTGGGAGATATCTGTGTTTACTTTAATGTCTGTACAGAATCCCACCTTTCTAGATTATCATGGAAGAATCCATGACCTCTGTAATGACTGTCAGTCCCCCTCACCTGCCTCCGTTAGTTTTCAGCCAGGCACTGTCTTGAGTGAGCAACACAGAAAACTGAATATACTTTAGTTATGTTTTTAAAGGAACACTATTCTTAACTTCTCCAGGGATACATTTTGAGAAGGGAAATAAGAAAAAAATTTTCTCATGCCATAGTGAATATCATAGCTATATGTAGCACATAATAGCCACTTCTATCAGCCTTTGAAATGAGCATCATCAGCAGATATTTCAGGAAGCCAAATATATTTGGTCCTTTTCAGCACAAAGGATTCATTTAAAGGAGGGTCTGTTAGTATGGCCCTGACTGGAGAGATGAGATGGGGAAAACTAGTCCACTCAACTCTTTATTATTGCTCACTCTTGACACTGAGCTAGACATTGAAAACTGAGTTTCTTCCCTCTATCTCCCACCCTGTGATACATAAATGACCCTAGAAAGACCATATCTGTCACTGCTTTTACGTTGAGCTGCCTGTGTGACCTTGGTTGAGTCACTGGTGTCCTGCAGTGTAAAATAAGGGGGCAGTTGCATAATTTCAGGAATGGGTTGCATCTCTGATGTCCGATGAGTCTGTATGAAGCAGAGGAGAGAACGGTATCAGGGAATTCTGTGACCTCTTCCTAAGAACTCTGCTGCAGGTTTATCAACGTCTTTCAAGTGGGGTGACAGATGGTGTGTCTACTAGATGGCACCTCCCTAAACTCCCTGAAAAACATCTTATGTCCAGGCTCACTAGGAGTGACTGGATCCAATCTCAGTGTGTGGCCTGCATAATCCAGGGTGTACCCAGGCCTCTTCTTTCTTGAAAAAAGAAGTATGTCATTAAAATCATGGACCTTTTTTCAGGGCTTGCCCTGTTTATTCCACCAGAAGAAAGAGCTAGAAAATGGGACACATATTTGAGAAATATACTGATTCTGAATGTTATCAACACTGCTTTCTTATGTGAAAGAAATTGAGCTGAAAATGACCTTTTGAGTTCAAGTTAGATTCTGCTTCACTTCTATTTCTTTGTCCACCAAAGGTAAACTATTAATTTTTCATCCACCACCTGCTATTCAGTAGAACACATTTGCTATATTCCCATGTTTTCCCTAGTGTAGTTAATGTAGCAAATGAAAATATTTATTTGCATTGTAGACTCCCTACTAATGTCAAGTAATTACAGAACATGGGATCTTGTTTTACATTCCAGCCTGTGTATTGTAGGCAAAAAAAAAAAAAAAGAAAAGAAAAAAGAAAGAACAATAATAAGAACAACTGGTTATGTTCATTTTTCATGCCTAACAGTATTTTTATGTTATCAGGACCTTGTGATTACAGAGCCCATCTTGGCACATAGAGATATTATAAGGATAAGGCTATCATTATGATTGAGATTAGTTACTCTGTGGTTTGGGCAGGTGGAGACTTTTCATTAATGTCGGCAGAGCAGAAGTGTATCCAACTGGTCTACAGCCCGGCATAGAAGATCACGGGGTGAGAAGGGCAAAGTAAGGTGTGACAGCAGATAGAGATTACAGAGACAGCATCTGTCTGGAAAGAGCAGCTGTCAGTTACAAAGGCTCCTGTAACAAATGGAAGATTGCATGCCGGATCTCTAGAAATAAAGATGAACGGTAATAAGATTGTGGACACGACACTACAGCAGGGTTGGAAGAGGAAATAGCAAATGCTAATGAAGTGAGATGTATAACGCAGCGAGAAGTGAGCCCCCCAGTGTGTTGTGTGGACAGGGTTTTCTTGCAAGCGTACATTTGACTACAGTCATTTAGATGAAGCGAGGGAGGGCCGAATCCATGTGCAGTTATAAACCGGTCTTAGGCCACGCGTCTCCAGAGGCACACCAGTGCTTCCTCTCCCATTAGCACAACATTTTTTGTTTCGCTCCACTGTTAACGAGGGGGAGTCAGAGTTAAACATGGTCCATACTGGTCTTGACTGGTTTTTTTTTCCTTGGGAGAGTTTGAATTCTTAACATACTGACGGAGATTCTTGACTGGAGATTTGATCATTGTCTTTTGTTAGGATGCGTGACTGGGGTTGGCTCACTGTTTTAAAAGCTGGTTACAGGGTATAGCCCTAAACAAACAAAAATTAGAAATAAAGTTCAGGTTTGGAATATTTTATTTTCACCTTTAGAGAATACAGAAACGAAAAGTATTGGCAAGTGGAAGACTTTATTATCCATTTATATTATGTTTGTTCGAAGATGCCTTCCTTTCACATCAGTTCTTTTTCTCATTTTTCTATGTTCATTCTCACAAGATGGAAAAAATGTTCATATATTCAATCATAGAAAATTTAATAAGGAATTACTGGGGTCATTATTCCACTGAATTTTATTTTCTAAGTGAGATGAACATGGATGTGATACACTTTTAAAATACATATTGTATTTTGTTCCATTATAAAATATGAGTAGTTTCTCAAGAAGTGATGTAAGTCAATCTAAGTTCTAGTTTTGTCTACCTTAAACCTTATAGACAGCTACTTCATTAGCAGATAGAGTTGATATTTAAGTGATAACTGATGAATCTCAAATCATAATAGAGATCAGTTCAAAAGTGGTGGGTCTGTTACCCATAGGAAGAGTGGTGTTCTCAGAGGATATCAAGAAACGGGGTGTTACCAGAGAATATGCCAGAGAATGTGAAGAGATAGGAGAAAGGCCTGCTACTTTGATAGCTTTTAATCTCTTTACTCAACATTTAATTCAGTGACCCTAACAAATAACTATGTAATTTTTTAACCAAAATATTTCATAGCACCATTTTATCTTAAATATGTACTTTTAACTTTTTAATCTCCTGCCAGCCACCTTTGGATTCACATTGTAGAGTGGAAACGAATTGCCAGCAAAACACTGAAAGATAAAGATATTTTAATGGTAAAAAAATGTGTTTTTTCCCAGAGAAGTATATCAGAGAATTCTCTAGTAGCAATGGACTTCTCAGGCCAGAAAAGCAGAGTTATAGAAAATCCCACGGAAGCCCTTTCAGTCGCTGTTGAAGAAGGACTCGCTTGGAGGGTACAAATAGCTTCACATTCTTCAAAATATTTATGATTTGCGTTTGTCTCACCAGAAAAGTGAAATTTGTTTTCCCTTTCCTTGTGCAGAAAAAAGGATGTTTACGCCTGGCCACCCATGGTAGCCCTACTGCCTCTTCCCAGAGCTCGGCCACAAACATGGGTATGTCTGTGCCTGTTCACTGGTTCTGAATGCTGGATGGACGTGCACGTGGGTGAGGGGACTGAGTGGCTGTGGTGGAAAGTACATGTAATTAAATTGTGAGGATTTCAAACAGAGCTCTGTTCCCCCCTCCCCCCCCCACCTTGTATTTCTTCAGCCATCCACCGGTCGCAGCCATGGTTTCACCACAAAATTTCTAGGGATGAAGCACAGCGATTGATTATTCAGCAAGGACTTGTGGATGGGTAGGTTTGATTTAGAATGATAGTGACTGTGATCAGTCTTATGATCGGTAAATACTTAGTTAATACACATAGTTTTGACTTCAGCGTAGCATAAAACAGAAGTGACTCTGCTATGGGGTGGTTCCTAGCTATACAAAACCTATTATGTCATATGTGCTTATATTTGTTCATAAAAGAACAGATAACTAAATAGGATTCTCTGCTAGGTAACTAATGATCACTAGTATTACCCATTCTGTGCAAAAACCCATATCTCAGTTAAAACCAAACTTGTCTGGTCAGCGTTTTGATTTGACCATATAATAGGATTCCAAAGTCTGGTTTGTGTCATGACATTATCTTACATGTTATACATATTTTTAAGTTTGATGCAGAGTATATTAAAAAAAGTATTTTTTTAAATATTTGACTGCTTGTTTTTATTTTTCTCTCTGTTTACATTCCTATTTTCTAACAGCTTAAAGTAGTATAAGCCTATGAAAAGAGTACTTCTTAAGTGTTTCTCATGTCATCTTTTAGTGGGGGTACTGTGGAAGATAGAAGAGAAATGTAAATTGTATTATGAAATATTTACAAGGTGAAGAATTTTCTTTTTCTTCAATTACTCAGTATTTCAAATACTTCCTGTAATGCTGGCAAAATTCCCTTTTCAAATGCAGTAAAAATCCAGGCGGTTGTATTGAGGTTTGGACGAGAAATGAACCCAGCATCAATTTAAACAAGTGGTTGATGGGGTCTTTTATCTTCAAGGGTTGGCTTAAGATGATGACAAGATTGCAAGGTGATTTAATACTGACATTTGGATAAAAATGCATCTTCACATGGAAGATTATTAATAGCAAGTCAGCATTTCACTAGACTCTAAATAAGAGAAGATTTTAATATACTTCTCTATGGAGCACAGTCTTTTTAGATATAAATTTGAGCAATCAGCAGAATTACAATCTGATGAGACCAAGAAAAGAAATAATTCACAAAGAATCGTTAAACTGTTTTGAAGGATTATAATTTCCCTACCTTCAGAGCCTAGTTTTTATAAATTTTATGAAATAAATGCATAAAGAATGATACTATATATTTTTTTTAATTTTTAATAAAACATTGGGGGATGGTACATCTTTTAGAAAGATGTGATGGTGCCAGGCAGTCCACTAGGTGGTAGCGGTGATCTGCTTGGGAATAGGGAAAGAATTACAGCCTGATTTACCAGCGAAACTCCCTTTTGTCCCATCTCCCAGTGATGTAATGTCAGAATCTCACACAGTACAAATGGAATGGATAATCTCATCAGACATCTGTGACGGCTCAAATTCGGCTGCCTCTGTTGCCCAGGCCCAGTGAGATTAGTATTGGAGTCACCACTGGGGATTGTTTGCACAACCTGTTTGCCAACAATTAACACAACGCTGGTTTTGTGCAGTATCACCAGTAAATAGGAATCCACGCCTGGCAGCATTTGCTCTTAGGCCATTAGGCCATGTCTTGTTCTTCTACCCTGACGTTATAGAGGTTTCTCTGCTGCATTCTTGACGATTAAAGTATCTGTTGTTTGGATGTTTCTTTTACTTGAAACATTCTGCTCAAACATTTAATAAATGATTTAAGAATTGATTTTCTGGAATATATTCATTTCTCACTTTTGGTTGTGTAATAGTAGGAACCAGAAGAAAGGAGATCATCGTTGAAGAGGGGTTCAAAATGATTTCATTCTAAATAATTTTCTCTTTTCAGGGACTAACATAACCCATAAGTTAAAGTAATAATACGCTCATGCCCCATTCTCTGCACAAATGTGTTACATGTGAATACCCAGTTCTCCAGTGAAGAAAGAACATAGTACTAATTTTTGATGCTACCATAGCATTGTATTGCTTATTGTGAGCAAACAGTCTGACAAATGTGCTGTGTATTTATTGTATTAAAATTACATTTGCACTGATGACAGTTTCATAGTGTAAGTTTATGTTATACAATATTGTGTACCATGTTGGGTAATCCCATCACTGAATACACAGTAAAGAAAAACTCTGGCTACATTTATAAATATATTTTCTGGACTTGTTATATGCTATATTTTTATGAAATACATGAGTAAAGTAGAAACATATTGAAATTCCTTCTCTCTCTTTAGAGTTTTCTTGGTACGGGATAGTCAGAGTAACCCCAAAACTTTCGTACTGTCAATGAGTCATGGACAAAAAATAAAGCATTTTCAAATTATACCAGTAAGTAATTTGTGATTTCACATTTGTATATTAGAGATGATCTTAATGCAGAAGCTTTTGGAAACTTTGGTTTTCTTTGGATCTTTTATTAAATATAACCAGGGAGCTTGTGCTTTGACTAGACTTAAGTTTGGCAGAAATGGTTTTATGAGCCTGAATTAATACAGGAATTGTAAAAATTAAATTTCCCTTTTTTCATGAAATATGATTTACCAATACTGCGTGGACCCCATGCCACCTGTTGTTAAAAGGCCACTAAAGATTCTTTCTGAATTGTACTACTGGTTCTTTAAAAACCATTATTTTTAAACCTTTTCCCCTTTCTTAAATCAAACATGGTTTTTTTGTTGTTGTTGTTTTGTTTTTGTAGTTTTGCTTTGAATCATAATGGCTAGGCACACAGGTGCTGCACAACTGGAAAATCTTTAAACTATTCTGAGCACATTTTAAAAATTTCTGTAATTCTGCTTCTGGATAGCACACTTTACTTTGGGATTTTTGTTGCTTCTATTGATGCTGTGTGTGTGTGTGTGTGTGTTTGCACGTGTATATGCATGAAGAAACAGGTAGTATGGAATAGAGATCCAGACTACTTTCAGGAATGTTTTACATAAGATTGCTAGTTGCTAGTGTTCCCTTTTGAATGACCTCTTTTTGGAATTATCCAAATTCCATATGAAGTATCTTCCCAACTTCATTGTCCTTGGGTGAGTATGACTTGTTTGATGTCACAAGCCCTTACTGCTAAAAAGGAAAAAGAAGAAGATGATGATGAAGCAGCAGCCGTCATTCCATTCACATGTTTGATTGCTTCCGAATCAATTTATTGGTCGAAACCATATGAATATTTGTTTCTAGCGTACTAGATGAGGCTGTTAGGTAGACAACATTCAGATACGGAAATTAATTTCTATCAATGGAAGCATTGAAATCCTGTGTTTAGTTTTGCACTGAATGGTGCAGATTTCTCACTGTTGATTCCCAATAGTCAGACTATTCTAACTAGAGAATGTTAGGAGAATTTGAGGTAGAGAAACTAGAGCAGCCACACCACGGATCCTAGGATCTGATGACATTTCTTCTAAATACAAGTGAAGTTATAAACAAGAAGTCTATGCATCATAATGTTCTTTTCATTAGCCTTTAGTTTCATCCACTTGTCCATTTTAGTACATGAAGACACAGCATGCAATAGAATATGATTGCCCTTGTGGCTGTTTGACCCTTCATACCAGTTTGCTGTTTTCCCTCCCGTAGGTGGAAGACGATGGTGAATTGTTCCACACTCTGGATGACGGCCACACAAGATTCACAGATCTAATCCAGCTGGTGGAGTTCTATCAACTCAATAAGGGTGTTCTTCCTTGCAAGTTGAAACATTATTGTGCTAGGATTGCTCTTTAGCCAAACCAGAAGTGACTTGTGACTTGTTAAACTGTTGAAGAAAAGGGACTCAAGATAAAAAGAAAGAAAAAAGAAAGAAAGAAAGAAAAAGGAGAAAAGAAAAGTGAAGAAAAGAAAAGAAAGACTGTAAACAAAGGAGAAAACATTGCCATGGTGAAAAGAATATTTCACCTACAAGTAACAAAAAAATAGCTTGAGCATTGCAGATCAGCAAAGATTTGGATTGACATTACATTCATCATCTAAAATTCATTAGTTAAAATTAAACCTCAGAAAAAATGATTTGGTGTGTTCTTGTGTGATTTTATATAACGATATTATTTTCGTCAAATATTCATATTTTAAACATCTTTCTGTCCTCATTTACTAGGTAGCATTTGACTTCTTAAACACAAAGTATGAAAAAACTGGGTGATGGGGGTTCAGAATGAATTATTTGCAGACTGAATTTCAATTACACTATTTTTTTTGACTTGAGAATGATAAAATCTTGAGTTATCAATTGAAAGAAGCTATCCACAACTTGTTAATAAAACTAAACAGTATTTTGAGTTATATATTTTCTGAGTTTATTATAACCTTAAAATCAAATCATATTTTCAAGTATTGGCTTAAAGTTATTTTGAAATACGTTGATTTTTTAGGATGACTTTTATTAGGTTATTAAATTATTAACTATCCTATAATAATTATATGGGTTTATACCCATTAGTGGCACATTACTGATTGTATTTTATTTCATTCCCTTAAAGACTAACTGGAGCTATCTTTTTAAAGAGAATGATCAGGATATGGAAGGGATTTATATAATTAGCACATGCCTTCATGGCCTGTCAGCAAGTTGGGTGACATCAAAGATTCAAAGTCCATAAAGATCCTACTAGACAAATTCATGCTATTCTCTTTGTCTACTCCCTTTTCAGTTGGCAATATCCATATGGAAACCAAAGAGTTTGGAAACTTGAAATACTCACCTCCTTTATCGCCTCTCTGAGGCCATCTGGGAGTTTTTGTTGGGATTTTGTGATTCTTTTTTTCCCACTTTCTGTGAACAGCTATTTATTGTTCAAGAAAAGAAAAGGAAATTAAAATTATTCAAGATATGCGATCTCTTCTAATCCTAGAACAATAATGTAAGAAAATTAGGATGACTTTTTAAAAAACATTTCAAAAATGCATTCTTTGATTTTAAATATAGGCTATATATTTTTGGCAACAAAGCATCTGAAGACATGAAATGGTAATAAACCAATTATTACTGAAAAAATACTGGAATATAAAAAATTATTCAGTTTACTTTCAGCCAAAGCAAACCTAATTCTTAAAGTCCTGAAACTAAGAACATGAATCTGATGTTATAAAATATCCATCTAGTGTCCACACGGTTTAGAAGACACACAGGACCTCTACATGGAAGAGTGAGAGGTCAACACCCTGGCCCTTTCAACCTCTCAGAAGAGCCCTGTGTATTTCTGACTTATTTCCAAGTTTTAAAAATAGTTGTGTTTCGAGTTGAAATGCATTTTCTCATTTTGCACCCAGGTTAAATTGACAGTATCAGATTATGTCCTATTTTAAAGACTAGACTCTTCAGAAATTGACCAATCTATACTTGTCTTTGTTATTTGTGTCTCTAACTTCATTTGTCATCTAAATTTTTTATTGTGGAGCCAAGATGTTGTATGTAATTGCTTACTTTGATCTTCAAGCAGGAGTACAGAAAAATTACTGAGGAAAGTAGACACTATCCTTCATGATTCCTTCTGATAAATAGGGTTTAAAATATGTATGTTTGTGTGTACATGTGTATAAATCTAATATGAAATTAAATCCAAAAATATCACATTCAGAAGTAGTACAGTATTGAATGGATTTCCAAGAAAAATGTGAATTATCTTTGGATTATTTTTCATTTGATTCAGCCAAGTTTTACGATCTTATGCCATTTTGGATAAAGATTAGGACAAATCTCTATTTTCTTTTTTTTTTCTTTTCATATGTTAGAATGAGTATGCTTCACTCTTAGAAAAAAATCTGCAGACCATCTGGTCTGTGTTGTTTTTATTTTATTTTGTGGAAGAATTAAGTAATTATTTTGAAACATTCAGAAAACCCAGTAAAACGAGATAAAAATTATTCTGAGTATTTCTGAGAAAAATTACTCATTTCATGTATATAATGGTGTAATCCTTGAATGATTGAGTATGTTAGATGAAGATTTTTGTGTTAACTTTATTAGGGTGGTCAACATTAGTAAATCAGTGTCCCACATGGTCTCTGGCTTTTGACCACCAGCAATGCCAACTCTACATGGTAGTTGTATTATGATAATGACATTAGACTATTCACTGGATTATAGCTTCTCTGAAAAGGAAAGTTTGTCCTTGGTAATGGTTACAACTTGGTGGTTCAAGGTGGCTCCTGTTTAGAAAGCTGTCCTCTCTGTTACCAGGCATCACTAAGCTTTCCTACGGCTTGGATCCAACTAGCAGCCTGATGAAATGTATGGGCCCCCTTCACAGAATGTCTTTTAATGCATAAAAAAATATGTAGAATTTCAAAGCAAACTGATTATAGAAACATAGCTACAATTTTGTATGTACCCCAGTTGGAAACGCCATAGTATGATCTGCTGCGTCTCTGGGTTTTGTTGACTTCTGCTCATGGAAGGCCTCCAGTTTTCTGTCTCCCATTCTCTAGAGAACACAGTGAGTGATTCTCAGTCAGTGTTACCCACTCAGGGAGGGCACAGAATAGTTTGAGATGCAGCGTTATTATAAAACTTACTGAACATTCAGCCAAACTGCCGCACCTGCGCTGTGTGGGGTGAATCACCTCCCACCAGACCTGCTCCCAGGCTTTTGCTGTCTGTGACATTGGGCATGCTTGGAACCCAGGGACGGTTTGTGTTGTCTTCAATCACGTCCACCACAGGCCACAAATTGTAGATGTGAACCAGAGAAAAGCAAGACTTGGCTGAGCACATAACTATATTCATCCCAAAGTTTATGGCAGAGATCCCCCACCTCAAGAAAGGGCATCCAAGTGAATTTCTAACCAGCATCAGTATTTGTTTCTGCAGTTGGAGTATCAGGTGGCTAGTTCTTTTCAAGTAAAAGAACTTTTTAAAGTGTATTTGTTTTGAGAGGGCTAGTGAGGAAGAGACGAGAGAGGGAGAGAGAGAGAGAGAGAGAGAGAATCCCAAACAGGCTCTGTGCTGTCAGCACAGAGCTGGACACAGGACTAGATCTCACCAACCATGAGATCATGACCTCAGCTGAAACCGAGAGTCCGGTGTTTAACTGACTGAGCCACCCAGTTCCCCCCAAACATTCACCATTTCTTAATTCAATCCCACATAATACACAAGGCATTAGAAACTAGATTTAAGAGTACAGCCATCAAGTCATACTTTTTGGATTTGAATTCCAGCTATGTAGCTATGCAGCCTTGGTCAAATCAGTTTCTTCATTTCTATAGAAGGGATCACCATCGTCACTGTCACGACTTCCTAAGTTGTTGGGGTAGTTATATGAAATCATTCATGTAAAGTGCATAGCTACCCAATTCTACCTAGAATCTTGAGATATATATATATATATGTCTATATATATTTTTTTTTATTACATTTGGGATTGTTCTTTTAGGTATTTCAGCTCCTTGGAGAATTGTCCTTTCCACCACTGAGTGCCTTTGCTATGCTACCACTTGACAGTCCTTCAGCCAACAATGCACATTATACATATATTATACAGTGTGCCTCTGCCCCAGTTTTAGTCCTTCATGTGAGACTTCGTTAATGGAAGTAGCCATGGTTACAGTACATTTGGGGGGGGGGGTGACTGGTCCCTCCACAGGGACTCTGTGGGTTGTCTCTACCTGCACCAGAACTCACAGATTCCCATGCTTTCTTCCACTTGGCTGATTAACAAAATAAAGTGATATTTCATCTCCCGTCTCCCAAATGAAAGTGATGGATAGGATGGGAAGTATAGAAGATTGAGAACTGCTTCTAGAGATCCTGCCTGGACAACACAGGAAATGGGCTAATGCACAGCTGAGTGGAGGAAGATGAAAAGACTCCCAGGTCATTGGTGCATCCCTGAGAAATTAATAAAGTTTCACTGAACGGATGTGTCCCTACTTGTACACTCATGGATTCTGCTGCCCTCAGCTCTTGTCATGTTAGCAATCTGATTAAAAGCTGAAAACGGTGTTCTTACCTTGTGTGCTTGTCAAGTTCACTTCAACATGTATTGAGTGACTATTATCTGAAAGATACTTTTGAGATGCAAAATTGGTTAGGGTATAGATAGAAAAGCATCTGTCCTAGAAGACAGGTTGCATAAGTATTATATTGTTAATTCAATGGAAGCGAGGCATTGGTTATACTTGCCGAAAGATGGGAGGAGTCGGGGGGGTCCTGAGGCCTTAGGAGTTAACATTTACAAAATGTTGGAGAAAAGAGTGTGTGGTGCCATCAAAGGGGAATGGCTACGCCAGGCAGCATGAGATTGAATTTAAGAGTTTTTCTTTTTCTCTTTTCCTAAGATTTTATTGTTAAGTAATCTCTACACCCAAAGTGGGGCTCAAACTCACAAACCCGAGATCAAAAGTCACATGTTCTACCAACTGAGCAAGCCAGGTGCCCCTGAATTTAAAAGTTTTTAGCAAACAATAGCTTCATTGTAACAAGTATACACTGCATTGTGATCTAGAGGGAAGTCTTAGTAAATAGGACTAGAAAGGCAAACTCCTGTGGCATTAGGGAGAGCTTCCCTGCTCTGCAAAGTGATTTACATTTTAGTTACGGAAAGGCATAGTCAGGTACCTGAATGTGTCACCCTATTAAGTTTTTGCCTGGCTGAAATCAGGAATGGGCTCCATTCATCCTTTTACTTTGCCTTGCATATTGGAAATTCCCAGCAACGTTTATTAAATAAATGAATAATTAGAAGAGAGAAGTACCCTAATGATGCCTGTATTAAAGGAGCAGCTGTGTTTAACACAGCGTAGAGGATTAAGCTGGAGTAGGGTACCAAAGAATGATGACCCTTTGCCATGATCTTGGCAATACTCAAGAAAGCCTACTTGAGAGTCATGGTCACAAAAAATTTTATGGAGGAGGAATCATTGGTGATGTCAGTGCTTGGATGAGAGGGATGGGGAAGAAGGAAAGAGAGGAGTCAAAAATTATTAGTAAATTTAGGGTCGGGGAGAGTAGGAAGGTGGTGACAATTGCAATGGTGAAAAAGTTATAATTTTAACAGATGTCATCAAAATTCTTAGAGAAAGATTTGTCTTGATTTAGAACATGTATTTTATCAGAAAGTGAGACCCGAAGACTTGACGCAGAAAGAAGCAGTTAAATAACAAGAACTTCATTTTGCAGAGGAATTTAAGAATTTGGGCATGGAAGCCGGGAAAGGAGGTAGTGAGAAAATGAATGAATCAGGGGACCTAACAAGACAGTGGGAGGCTGGAAGCTGAGGAGGACAGTGGCCACGGAGGAAGTCCAGTGGCCAGGTGGCAAAAAGAACTTAAGAACATGGATACAGAGTACATATTTTCCAAGATGTTTGCTCTGTGGTTCTACAATTTAACAATTTTCATCTTTCCAAACCTGACATGAAGTCTCCATAAGTACAACTGACTTGGAAGAGCGTGGTAGAAAGTCCAGAAAAGACCATGCTCTGCATCAAGGTTTAGCTGGCATGAAGAGGTGGACCACCACTAAAATTTTGGCATAAACAGGAAATTAAAACTATAGGACCAAATGTCTAAAACTTTGCATTGGGCATTGGTGGCCTTTTGAGTGGAGGTAGTCTGCTATAGAAAAATGAAAATGCAGGCTCAGCTAACAGTTTGAACTTTTATAATATTTTTTAAAGTCACCCCTTGGTTGCTTTAGTATGAACCCTAACTCACTCCCTGGCCTCATTCTTTATAATATGCCTTCTTGCACATCACCATTTCTTCACTTGTTATTACTCAAAATCACTGATCTCCCTCTACCACTGAAAAGGGAACTTTTCAGACCATTCTTATGTATTCTTTCACCAACATTGGTGATATTAAACACTCTCCTTGAATCACTCCCTTCTTTTGGTTTCCATGTCAACAGAATTCTTATCTTCTTCTTATCCTTCTGGGAACCTCTTTTTGGTCTTCTTTACAACTCATTTTCCTTTTTTGCTCATCCCTTAAATGTTGCTATGCTTAGCTAGGTCTTGGGCTTAATCCCCTCCCTTCTTACTTTACCTCATCCTTGAAGACTCTTTCCTTTAATGGCATGCCTTCACATACTGTCTATGTGGCTTTAAAACCTGGGCCTTCTTTCTGAACTTTAGATCCATATATTCAGCTGTAGTTGGGTCCCTTCCCTAAGGGGGAAAAACCCCTCTACGTGTACAAGCTCCCTCATGAGCTTGTAACATGAGACCCCACTTAATCAGACTACATGTCTGTGTGTTACCATATATGGGAGACAAGGAAGTAAAAAATACAGAAAAAACTGTGCCACGTGGCGTTTGAGGCTCAGTTGTTCTGGTATGAACCCAACTGAGCAATGCTGGCCCATATAAAGAAATTTGCTTCTTGGAAAGAAAAGCCTCAGTGTCACGACTCTCTGTGCAAGAATCCTGCTCCACAGCTACCCATTCAACATCTTCCTTTATACATCTTTTAGTTACATCAGACTCCACATTTCCATGGATCTCTTTATCTCCCCCGCCCCATACCTGATCCCCATCGGAGCCTCAGTAAACATGGTGTCATCATTCAATTTCCCAAACATTAACCTAGAAGGTATTGGGAGACTGTCACCTTCCACATCCAAAGAACACCAAATGTTCTCTCCACTTCCATTGTCATTACACAAATCTGGGCCACTTTCTTTCCTAGAGCAGAGTCTTGAATGGCCTTTCTTCCTCTGATTTTTCTCCACACCTACTCTCCCTCCCCAAGTTCATCCTATATTCTACTGTCAGTGATCTCTCAAAAACACTGGTCATAGCACTCTTCTTTTTTTGTGTGTTTTTATTTTATTTTTGAGAGAGAGAGAGAGAGAGAGAATATGGGAGCAGGGAAGGGGCATAGAGAGGGAGACACAGAATCTGAAGCAGGCTCCAGGCTCTGAGCTGGCAGCACAGAGCCTGAAGTGGGGCTGGAACTCACAGACTGCGAGATCATGACCTGAGCCAAAGTTGGACGCTTAACTGACTGAGCCACCCCAGGCGCTCCAGCAACTCTTCTACTTAAAAGCATCGATGGCTTCCGATTGCCCTTGGATAAAGCATCCTAACGTGGCCAAGGCTCTCACACTTTCACCTTTGTATTTCTAGCATAATATTTAGCCATTTTCCCTTGCATTCTATTTTCCTGCCAGTCTATTCTATGGAATAGACTCTATTCTGAAATGTTCTCTTTAACTTTGGGTTTTTGAACATACCATTTCCTTTATGTTGAACACATTCTTTTACCCTTCTCTCCAATTCAGGAGAGCTCCTGTGACAGTATTACTTTCTTCAGGACACTTTTCTTGACTATGGATTAGATTAGGTTACACAACAATATATCCTTCAACTTTAACTCCATTTTAACACTCATCACTCTGTTGAATTATTCATTAATTTTTTTCCCTATAAACTGTAAGTTCCTGGCAAGGAAGGGACTATGTTCCTCTAGGTTGTAGCCTCAGAACTTAGCAGTGTCTGCTGTAGGCTAGCTTGTGGAATGTAATGGGTTAACTGCTTCTGGAATGTAATAGGTTAACTTACTGAATGTTTTGCTATAAACTTCCCCCTCCTCTTTTCTGTGGTCTGATCAAGGCCACGGCTATAGAAAATTGCTTAGTCACTGCCCCACTCTGATTGGTCCTTATTGTCCCACTCTGATTGGTCCTTAGAAGAGCAAAGAACAAATGTGATAGGTTCCCATCAAAACGGGTGATTGGCATGTTACAATGTAATTGGCTAACACAGAATCCTATGTGTGCCTATATAATCTCAATGTATCCATTGTTCAGGGCCAGTCTCTGCTCCTTATCACCTGAGTTCAGGTATTGCCCCGCCAAGAATAAAGTTTTGCCTCGCTTCAATTCGGCTTTGGTGGTCTCTTCACCATCAGGCTATTACAGTGTCTAAGGCTGATATTAAGTGCTCAGCAGAGACTTGTTGAATGAATCAGTACAATGAGGAGGAGGATTTGAATATGAGGTCAGTTTCAGAACTCTTAATTTGGAGTTTCTGTAACACATGAGAAAATGATTCTAGACCTTTGAAAAATATATAAACATGTTGATATATACATACATTTTCAACAATAGATATTAAAACAAAGTAAGAGTGATTAGAATAAATTTGAAATAGACTGATATGATCAACCTGTAGTTTAATTAATTCCACTTGTTTTTGTTCTTGTTGAAGCCTCACCAGAGAAAGCTGCTACTTTGCTTATTATTAGTTCAAGAAGCAGAGACCAACATTGTAAGTGTAAACATTTAAGCTACTTTTATACATTGTATCCTACACATTTGGGGGGTGAGGGGAAGGTGCTAAAATCTTGACTATTGAAGGGTAGTAAAGCTAGATTATCCAAAAAGGAGAAAATGAATTTCTACGTTGCAAGAAGTAGAAATGGCCAAACCAAAGGGGAGAGAAATAAAGGTTCGCTTAAATTAAGAGGCAGACGATTGTTTGCGATTTTCCTGGAGGAGCAGAAATACCTGTTTTTCTTTTAGTACTATGGACGGGTGGGTGAGTGGAGGATGCCTAGGACATTAGACTGAAGTATTTTACCTCTGATAGCGGAGATGAGGGCATTTGTGACAGAACCTCTTAACTGGAAATAGACTTCTCAGAGCACCAAGGGGCCTTCTTTCTGATGGCAGCAGATCCATTTGACAGCAACGTTTTTAGAGGATCAAATGGCACTAACACCAAATCAAGCCACACCCCTGGAACCATGCCTTGGGTCTCAATAAAGATGAAGTTTGTTGCACTCAAGTATCATTGAACAAGTATGTATTTCTTTGGAAAGAAACTAGAAAAAGAAGAGTATGCGTGGAAACAAATCAATGAGGAAACAGTTGATTTTTTAGGTTTAATGGGACAACTAGCATTTCATAGCTCTTTACTGCTCTCTTTATGCTATAATAAATTTCAGATAGTTCAAAAGCCTAAACATAAAATATGAAATCATAAAAGATCAGAAAAAGTTATGGGGAATATTTTTGTATGATTATAGTTGTATTTAATCATGATATTAAAGCCAGAAATAAAAAAAGCACCGACACATACAAAATGAAATTCTATATAAAAGAAAAGGATACCATTACAAGTAAGGCTTGATAATAAATTTGGATAAAATATTGATAACGTTGTTGTATGTTAGTAAGCAAGATCTGCATTCCAATGGGACTAAAAGCAAAGAAATGGCAGTTAACAAATAGATAGCCATCCTGATACTCTGTGTCTTGATTGGAGCATTTAGTCCATTTACAGTCAGAGTGGTTATTGATAAGAATTTATGCCATTGTATTACTTGTAAAGTTCGTGTTTCCGGAGATTTTTTCTAGCTCCTTTCTAGTCTTTGTTGCTGTTGGTCTTTCTTTTCCACTCTAAGAGTCCCCTTTAATATTTCTTCAGGGTTGGTTTAGGGGGTCATGAACTCTTAGTTTTTGTTTACTGAGAAACTCTTTCTTTTTCCTTTTATTCTGAATGACAGTCTTGCTGGATAAAGGATTCTTGGTTGCCTATTTTTCCCATTCAGTACATTGAGTATTTCCTGCCATTCCCTTCTGGCCTGCCAAGTTTCTGTGCTGCTGCAAACCTTGTTTTCCCTTGTAAGTTAGAGATCTCTTCTCCTTTGCTGCTTTCAGGATTTTTTCGTTATCTCTGGATTTTGCAATTTTTACTGTGGTGTGTCTTGGTGTCCATATGCTTTTGTTGATTTTGATCGGAGTTCTGTGTGCCTTCTGGATTTGGAGGTCTGTTTTCTTACCCAGATTAGGGAAGTTTTCAGTTATAATTTGCTCAAATAAAACTTTTGCCCCTTTTTCCTTCCCTCTTCTGAGATTCCTATGATATGAATGTTATTAGAGAGGTGAGGGAGGGATGGGCTAAAAGAGTGATGTGTGTTAAGGAGGGCACTTGCTGTGATGAGCACTGGGTGTTATATGTAAGTGACGAATCACTAAATTCTACTCCTAAAACAAATATTACTATACATTAACTAGAATTTAAATAAGTCTTAAAAGATAAATAATAATAGAATTTTGAAAATTATATAAAATTTCATGAGAAGTTAAATAGAAAAAGACCGGGAAAATACAATATTTGGAAAAATAACAGTTACACAGTATTAGAGACTAATATAGTTAAGAAGTGAAATATGTGGATATCCGAATCAAACAATAATAATTTTGCTTCTGTTATTAAATGGTCAAGTGGTCATTAGGAAAAACAGATAGCCAATAAACATATAAAAAGATATGCAGCCTCATTAGCATTCAGCAACTAAAATTTTAATTTTAATCAGTTACTTACTTCCTTTCCTAACAGATTGATATCAAGTATTGTCAAGGGTGTGAGGGGAAGTTCAACATTCCTATCATGTTACCGGGAGGAATTTTGAGTGCTCCATACTTTCGGTAGAAGAGCTAGGCAATATATATGTTTTTTGTGATTACAACATTGAGATTTGATTGACATGTAACATTGCGTTAGTTTTACATGTGTACATCATGATTTGCTGTATTTATAGTTTGTGAAATGATAACCATGATTGACTTAGTTAACATTCTTCATCACACAGTTACAATTTTTTTCTTGTGATGTGAACTTTTAAGATCTAGTCTTATTATTAACTGTAGTCACCATGCTGCACATTACATTCTCAGGACTTACATATATTTTATAACTGAAAGTTTGTACCTTTTTGATCACCTTTACCCAATGCACCCATCCCTCACGCCCCACATCTGGCAATCTGTTCTCCATATCTAGGAGTTCAGTTTGTGTGTGTGTGTTTTAGATTTCACATAAAAGTAAGGTCATACAGTATTTGTCTTTCTCTGTCTGACTTAGTTTAGCTTAATGCCCTCAAGGCTCACACGTGTTGTCACAAGTGTTAGGGTTTCCTTCTTTTTTATGGATGAATGATATTTGGCAATATTTATAAAAAAATATAAATTGTGAATTCCCCTTTATTTAGAAACTTACTATTCTATTCTATTCCCTTAGAATAGGGAGAAAAGTTGTCAAGTAGAGCATCAACACGTACTCGTCAATTCATGTGTTCACTTATTCATTCTATGTGACATACTTTGTGTCTACTGTGTGCTTGATTATGAATTGGTGTACATGAAAGACACAATCACTGATCTTGTTGAGCTTCTGTTCTAGTTGAGAATACAGACAAAAAACAAGAAAACACGTTTTAGAAATGGCTCCACCTTACTTGGAAGGAGATACTAACAAGAATGAGAGGGTGCGTAATGTACATTAGATAATATGTAGAGAACACCTCCGTAGGGAAGTGTCACTTAAGGAGAGACAAACAGTAAAAAGTAGCCATGTAATGACCCTGTGGATGAAGAGGCTTCCAAACAGTGAAAAGAATATGCGCAAAAGCCCAAAGCACAATATAATGCAACATGCTGAGGAGCACAGGGATTAAGCATGGTGTGTAACAGGGGTCTAGTAGTACAGACAGCAGAACGACAGGTGCCATTTAGACCATACAGGCCCTTTTAAGCCCAGGGAAGGGATTTGGGTTTTATTCTAAGGATATGTAGGCAATGGCTGGGAAGGTGGGTAAGAGTAACTGTTTACTGCAGCATCATTTGTAATTGTGAAAAACTGTAAACAAGAAATACTTAGGGGATTGGTCATAATGATTGTAATGAGTGATCATATATCTATTCATTGTGTGTGTGTGTGTGTGTGTGTGTGTGTGTGTGTGTATGCTTGCACATGCTAGAAGGAAGTTGACAAAATGATAGTACAAGTAGTTGACCCTGCTCTCCCTAAAATATAAAATTAGTGAGATTTTTGGGGGTGACTTTATATTTGGCTTTATTTCTTTTCTTTATAATTTTTTATGAGTTGGTATACTTTTTATAATAAGAAAGATAAATAAATCTCTTTTCATTTTAGAGGAAAAGGGACAGGTCATTTATCTATTTTTTTTAAGTTTGCTTAAATGTGACTTGGCACTGTTGTCTATAGAGTAAGATACACATGTGGATAATTGGGTGTCTTGTCCATCCGGTGTTTCAATCTGTGCATGTTACTCTTCTGTCAAAACATGTGGCACGCCTGCCTGCCAGTTCCTTATGGAAGGAAGAGAAATCTACACCGGGGCTCTCTCCCCAGGCTCTGACCTTTGTAACTCAAAGGAACTAGGGAATTCTTATTAAAAGAGACCTGTTTGCAGACGCCTGGGTGGCTCAGTTGGTTAAGCATCTAACTTCAGCTCAGGTCATGATCTCGTGATCCAGGAGTTTGAGCCCCACCTTAGGTTCTGGGCTGACAGCTCAGAGCCTAGAGCCTGCCTTGGATTCTGTGTCTCCTCTCTTTGCCCTTTCCCTGCTCATGTTCTCCCTCTCTCTCTCTCTCTCTCTCTCTCTCTCTGTCACTCAAAAATAAATAAGCATTTACAAAAATTAAGAGAGACCAAGTCGAGGCTAGCTTTAATCCTGAAGGACTAGCAAAGATTCCAAAGTGGCTTCAGCATCAAACTGCCCAAGTCCTCTTCCAGCAGCTTTATCCCAGACACTTAGGAATCCTCCCCAGCGCCTTGAGAGCCTGCGGGTTGTTGAGCATGTTTCCTGAAAGGGCATTACTTTTTTTTTGTCAGTGCTATACATCGTAACATTGTGACGTTTTACTATAGTAAAAAGAAAATGTACCTGGAATTGCAAGCTCCCTGGTTAATTTTCAGCCTCTTCCCCAAGTGGGAAATAATAGTTTTCTGCCCTTTAACTAAGTACTAGATGCTGTCTCCTGCTTTTACCATGTTATAACCCCATCTCTATAATACCTTTTCTTGGGTTTCATAGAAAACAGCTTAGCCTTCGCCTTTCTTGCCCTTATGTCTTTTAACTTCTTCGTTCTTCTCAAAACTATTCATTACTCCAAGTCACAATTATTAACTTAAAGTTATTAAATCATAGCTTCCAAGTAAATACCCCAACTCTTTGTGCACTAACTCAGTTCTTAAAATCATCCACAAAGCTCCTGGTTGATTGAAGGTTTAGTCATGGGATTTAGAGGGATGAGGATGAAAATAATGATGATATGACGATTGATTAAATATCATAGGACTGCTGAATCCACCCCTGACTCCTTCCTGCGTAACCATGATTTCCCCAGCACATGTAGGGTATGTTTACCTATACTTTAAAAAAAAAATCTCATAAATAACACATATTCATTAAAGAAAAATCAGACAAAAGTAAGGGGAAAGAAGGAAAAATCACCTGTAAGTTTACTACCATGAATATTGTACTGCTAACACATTGTTATGTATAGTGAGTATAAATTATGTATTGCCTTTGAGTGTTTCACATTATTTTTCCTCCACCCATTTAACCTCATTTTTGGGGGGCATCTGACTTTTATTTATATATAATTAATTATGTTATTTCTGTCTTATATGCATTGCCTAACAATTTGAAGAAATTAAAAAATAACTTTTTAATGATTTGATGATCACATGGTAGAAAGTAATGTAATACAAAAAATTATTTAAGGAATTTTTTCCAGGGGCACCTTGGTGGCCCAGTTGGTTGAGTGTCTGATTCTTGATTTCACCTCAGGTCATAATCCCAGGATCGTGGGGTTGAGCCCCACGTTGGGCTCCTCGCTGTTTCTGGAGACTGCTTAAGAGTCTCTCTCTTTTCCTCTATCTCTCTACTCTGGCTCACGTTCTCTCTTTCTCTATAAAATAAAAATTAAAAAAAGAATTTGTTCCACTGATAAAGTTGAACCTCTTCTCCATGTTGCCCTCAATAGGGTGTCCAAAATCATACATGTTCTGCATGCTCTATGGAATTACGTTGATTCTATGGAACATTAAGAACAAGAGAGTCTCTCTCTTGGTTCATTGTCCTTCAAACTACATTTTTGAACAAACTGCATTAGAAACTTCTCAAAGTTTCTGACGTAGCCCTGCAGTAGAGCCCAGACATTGTCGTCTGTAATAAGCAATCCACATCCTGATGCTCGTTACACTTTACGAGCCGCTCTCTTAGTGCACTTGACCATTCCTGCCCAGAGCTAGTCTTGTCAAATGTTTCAGTGTTTTCAAAATTACAGCAGCAAGGCAATTTGCCAAATTATTTTTAGTTTAATATGCCAATATTGATATTTACTGATCATAGAACAGATCATATACTGATCATTTACAGGACACATCACTAGGTTCTGGTTTGTCTTCTTTCAACCTGACAGAGGTCAGGAGCTTCATCAGCGTCCCTCTAACTCAAAATATACAGAATGAGTCTCATGGATTATTGAATTTCAGGCTTTTAAGAATTAGAAACCTGATGTCCTAAATGTAATGGGCATATTAATCCAAGTAATGTGAGCATTAAAGGCAGAACTATGTAAAACCCCCCAGTTTTAGACTAAAAATCTGCAGAATCTGGACAATGTCAAAGGACAGCCAGTGGATGTCACCAGTGCACCATGGATTTGTGGAACCAGGAGCTGTTGTTGCTGTTTCCTCTCAGAAATAACTGCAGCTGGTGGTCCTACACCTTCGTAATATCCACTATTTTTTTCTTTCCTTATAAATTATTGACTGATTCTGTACCAATTAGTTCTACCAGTTGGTAGGTTTGTTACCAAGTTAAGCTTCAAGACAAGAACCTGGACTCAAATGATTAAAAATTTAGAGGCAGTTGATTAAATATGCAGATAGTCTGTGAAGCTGCTTCTTGAAACCATTATATTGTCTTTTAATACTAATGATTTGTATAATTAATAAAAAAACAAGCTTGAAAGCATTAAAGAAAGAAGGGAGACATTAAAGGGAGTTGGGTTAAATGCCAAGAAGTAAGAATATAATTCGCTCAGGACACATTTACCCTGTAAGTTAATTCTAGCTCTTTTGTTTTAATAATATGGTTCCTTTTTTAGCAAGACTATGTATAGAATTGTGCAATTGTTTTGGAAATTATGTGTTGGATCAGTAAGTGGTCTGAGGGCTAATTAAACACAAATTGTATACTTTTTCTTCCAATTAAAAATCTTAATTACTTCAGTGAATTTGAAGGTTTGTTGTGAAGTATAAGCTGTGAGGCGTAGATGTCCAGATCAAATTGGGAAGCTGTTGAGCACCCCTGGCTTATAAGAAAACTATTTTTAGTTAATTATAAAATTATGAAATTGCCCTAGCCATTCTGACCCCTAAATTCATGGTTTTAAAATGCATTTTTCTCCAGACCGTGGATTCTTCTCAGCTATGAACACAAATTTGGAGTCAGTCCATGTCTTTCCACTGTGTGATAGCAGAAAAGACATTTAAACTCTTTATGCTTCTGTTTCTTCGCTAGGCTACACGGCAAATCACACAATGGCAGGGTAACTTTCATTTGGGGGCTCTGCTAAGTGTCATAAGCTCTTTGCATGGTTTACTTCATTGAAATCATTGAAAAAAAGCCCAGATGGGACCTTCTGCTAGTCTGATGTCATAGACAAGAAAGCGGAGAAGTACTGGAACTTGCTTTCAAATCATAGAGCATGTAATTCCGAGGCCTAAGATCCATTTCAGTACGTCTCCTCCCAGCAGATGATACTGCCACTATGCCTTCTAACGCCAGCGTTGCCTACGCATAGCATTGAATATGTTCCACGGGTTGAGTAAAGGGCTGGCAGTGTGAACGCACGCCACTGATGCCAAAGTACTGTGTTCCTGGGCATAAAGTATGTGCCAAGCCTCTTCCAGTGCCCCACAGCATTGAATCTAGTTACTTTTCGGAGACTCTGGAGTCGGAGTCTGGTACAACATTCATGTTTATTGTTTAACTTTGGTACATTATCATAAAAGACAGGAAACTGAAAAAGAGGTTTTCAGCCTTAAGTTAGAGATGGAAAAATCATGGTGAATGTGAACATTAGACTGAAAACCATTTCAACAGTCTGGATTTACCTCTGGGATTGATCAGTTCTTTTTGTGGTAGGCCCTGGACACCACCTGTTTGAGGCTGATTCTCAGTCCTACTTCTGTTGGAGAGATCTTTCTGAAGATTACTTGTATAACTCCAATTTTCAGAGTCATGTGCTCTAACATCATCCCAAACTCAGCACGACACAATTATATCTGTGGGTAAACACTGTAGGTGAATAAAATAGCAATTGGAAAATGATTCAAAATAGCTGAAATGATTAAGAAACTGAGATTCTGGATTTGTAGACATATGTGTGGATGTATGGATGTGTAAGGATGTTCGTGATATACTTTGTTTTCTGTTTCTCCAGCGTTCTTTTGTTTGTTTGCTTTGTCCAGGACTTTGATAAAACTATTCCATTTTGCAGTTTCCCCTCTGTGTCTTGCTTTTCGCTTGATATTTAGTGGTCATATTTCTCTCTCTCTCTCTCTCTCTCTCTCTCTCTCTTTCTCACTCTGTCTTCTTTCATGTCAGACTATAAGGGGCAGGGGATAAGGAATGAAAAAATCATAGGTATTTGGCACAGAAAGATGGAAGGTTTAAGTTCACTTAACAGCTCTGTGATTTTGGGACAAATAACTTCTCTGTACTTCACTTTATTTTTACAAAAGGAATTACCAAAAAGATTGAGATAATATATGCAAATCACAGGGGCTGTCACAAAATAACTCAACAAGTACCATTTAAAAAAATAATACTCTTTCTAAAATCTTTTCTTTCCCCTTCTCTATGTGAACATAATATTCATGCAATAAAGTTGGGTTGAAAGAATAGATGACTGCTATTGTTTGAATCACCTTGAAACCCATTTCCTGATTATTATTTCATTATTTATCATAATCTCCTAATGCCATGCCTTCCAAATTATTTGAAATGGGGATCTGTTGTCTCCAAAACCTCTCTGGGTCCTACTTTTGCTGATCGTTGTTTGTTTTGGGCTGGTGCTCATGGCCTCCTTTCCGTATCAAGTCCCCGAGAAGTAGACTTTTATTCTCATCCAAGGCCCTTCATTTATTCACCATCTTGCTGCACTTCAAAGCACAACTTGAAATATGCCTTTTCTGGGGGCCGCTCAGTCGGTTGAGCATCTGACTTGGCTCAGGTCATGATCTCACAGTTTGTGGGTTCGAGCTTTGTGTTGGGCTCCGTGCTGACAGCTCAGAGCCTGGAGCCTGTCTTTGGATTCTGTGTCTCCCTTTCTCTCTGCCCCTCACCTACTTGTGATCTGTTTCTCTCTCTCAAAAATAAATAAACCTTAAAAATACATATAAAAAAAGAAACTATGAAATATGCCTTTTCCATGAACCCTTCCAAGGGAAAAAATATTCGAGCCTCACAGCATGCAATTCTCTCAAAATTTTACATTTCTGAGGATATGTTGAAGTGGGCTTTGTAAAATTAGCATGCATTCGAAGCAAACGATATGTCCTCATGAGTTGGGAATGTATTTCATATATTACTTTCTATCATCTTGATGCTACCTAGTAAGGTAGGCACTCAAATATTTGCTGATTTGAATAAGAGATACATTTCTATAATTCATCTAGTTAACATTTACTATTCACCTCTGATGTTTTAGATACTTTTCTAGGTGCTAAGGAAATGAAATATAAACAAAGACAAGGTCATTTCCTCAAAGAACTCATGAAAAGTGAAAAGGACAAATCAGTAACAAGTACAAAGATATGGTTGGTGCAGAGATAGAAGTCAGAGGTACTGTGGGAACACCCCAAATGGGCAATTTCAACCTCCTTTGATCTGTCATTCTTTTCAAAATAGAATATTCTTATCCCGTAGCTTGCCCATCAAGATTTTTAATGGGTTCACACTCTTTCTGTTGCTGCCACACGTCTCATTCCTACTACATCGAACACTTTCATATTCCATGTTGGAAATTACATATATTACATAAGTTTGTGTGGGTGTGTATGTGTACACATGTATATTTCATTTGCATAAAATTATTCTTTAGACTTCCTTCTATGGCCGTATTGATGATATATGATATATTCCTATGGTGTTTGCCTATTACCTTTCAAAATCATCAAGAGTTTGGCAAGATCTGTTCTGTCAACATCTGTAAAGATAATATCATAATATGTTTCTGTATCATTTTGCACTTTTCAAAGCATTTATTTTTATGGAGAGCTGAGCCTTGGGAGTAATGTTCTCCAGGAAAGATGAGCCATGTTTGTAGCAGAGTACGATAGACAGGATATTTGGGAAATGCCACATGTGGCAAGTCTTTCCATTCAAAAACAGTTCAAAATGTTTAAGTCATTCTTGTCATGTCAGAGAGTGCAAATGTTCTTCAGGTATGGTTGGTTGATTTTATAAATGAGTTTTTCTGCTTTCCAAAGCTATGTCAACAGGTATTTCATTAAATTATATTTAAAGATTTGACAAGACAGGTCCTGTGGAAAGCACGTTAGCTCTCGTCACACTATGATTGGTCTAAGTGTGGTAGAGCCTGAAAGGGTGGGCTTAATCAGCATGAACATTTGCAGAAAGTAATGAAATTTAATAATAAATAATTCCAAGAGGCCTCGTTAAGTTGGAACATTATTATCAAACTGAATATACATGTTGACAGCTATGCCAATAAATTTGAGAGCTGTGAACATTTACTACATAAAATAATGAAGGTCCTTTAAAAGGCTCTGCTGCTCTTGTTCTAGGAAAAGGATTACTCGCTGACTTTGTTTTTCTTTCTTTGTCAAAAAAGGGAAAGATGAGGGGGAAAAAAGACTTGTGGGTTTCCTGTCAGAAACATGCCTGCAAAGAAATGCAGTAGGTCTAAATGAACTATAAGAAAAAAAAATTCATACAGAAGTTTATCATATTATCTCTACCATCAAAATTAGAACTACAGATCTGACTGACCATAGCAATTTCCTTGAGGTTTTACATCTTATCAAACGGAGATAGTGCTTTTGGATTTTGGTTATGAATAGGAATGTAAGAAGATTACTTAATCCCTAGATCTTGATTCTGAATGCAGAATTGAACACACACTCATTATAGTTGCTGCATTGAACTTAATAATATTATGAGCCAATAATTAAATACTATGCTTGAAGAAGATTATGTTATTTCTGCAACTACCAATAGTTTTTACAAAAGATAAAGGAAGCAGACAAGCTCTGTAAGATTTGTTTAGAATTTCTTGTTACAGAACATGGATACATTTTGGCATTAAATTTCCTTGGACATAAAAAATACCTAGAATACAACTTCACTTAGAGAACTGCCAGCACAGATAATTACAATTAAATGATGCTGAGAAGAGAATCAAATATATTATGGAGGTTATAGTATAATAAATAAATTTGGTAAAGAGACTCATCCTAATGAGATTAATTTTAGGTGTAATTGCACATAGCTTTAGTATCACTGAAGATAATAAAATACCCTTAAAAGATTTTTAAAGGTCTGCACAAAGTATTTCTGGAACATCAACAAGTTTTCATTTTCTTATATTGGATCCAACCAACAGAAGTGAAAGAATGAGAATGAATTACTCCTCTTTGCTTATTGTGTTTTCTCACAAGCATATTAAATCATAGAAGACCCAGCACCTATTTGTCAATTGCAGGCATCAGTAAATTAAAGATACCTGGCTTGAATTGTCTTGAAAAATGAAAAAGTCCTGAATGAGCACGTCTTGTATTTCTGACTCAGGGCATCTTGCACGTATTACACTGAAGTCTACACTAAAATCATTAGGTTAAAACCCGCCCCCCACCCCCATTTCTACATGTCAACCAAATATTTGAATCTACTAAGAGATACTTTTAGGTGGGGATTGGGAAGTCTGCTCCTCCATACTTCCTATCCCTCCTTCCAACCTTGCGTTGACTGTCCTTTCTGGGTGTCCTCTTTAAGCCCCAGCTGTAAAGGTGGCCTACACTTTGGTGGCTATTACTAACAGCCACCAAAATTCCATTTTCTCCCCCTCTAGGCACATGAAAGACAAATCCCTGGGGTCCCTGGACCCTGTAACTTTTCTGGAAAATAGACCGTATGATGGTGAAAAACTTGCATCCCTTTCTCATTTGCTGTTGACCCACCAATGGTAGCGAGAAGGTTGTATCTTCCAGGTAGTTCAGCTAAGAACTGTCAAGACTTTTGAAGTTGTTTTGGAGTTGTTCTTTGCTAATCCAAACTTAGTCCAAATTAATTAATAAATGCTCTGACACAAGGTATTTCTCATTCTCGTTCTTCCTATCAAAACTCTCTGCATCTCAGCTGGCCTTCCCATTAGATTAGAGAGGTGTTAAAAATTTCATGTATATTAATAGGTATAGCTACCCCTTAATAGTAGAAAAGAAGGCAATGAGAGGACAAGGGCAAGGGTGATTAGAAGTAACAGCACTGTCACCCAAAGAAATAACAGTTGGTGGAATATCAGAGCTCCATGGCTCACTGGGAGGGGAAGAATGATTCAGAATGAGAGCCCTTCCTGATTTCTGCCTACGGTTCTAATGACCCTGTTAGCAATTCCAGATACCTAAATCTTCCCCACCAGTTTATGCCTGTGTAAGCCTGGGAGCTAGTGGCTTCTTAAATGTATACCTTTTAAGTTATTTAAAGTAAAATGTATTCCAGTAGTAATGTGAAAAATAACCAAACTCAAGTTCAGGAAGGTAAACTTGGTGAAATGAGATATGACATTAACTCTTTGAGTGTTTAGGAAGCAGAAATATTACATGGCTTCTCCTTACAGCTTTATTTTTCCATGGCAGACAACGGCCCCATCACAAAACAATAAATAATGTTGTGTTATATTAGTTTCATACTACTTTTTAAATAAGTAAAGCATTATTTATCCTCTCTTTCGTCCCCAAAAGTAATTACATTCACAAATTGCACATGTATTTTTTATGCTTTTACTGTGTATGCAATCATAACAAGATACACTATTTTCTGCTTGCGTGTTTGAAAACATCACTTAATGCTATTAGCGTATATATACTGATCTATAGCTCTTTAAAAAAAACCCTACACATTATATTTTGAGATGTATCCATGTTGATCTCTCTATTGGTCAATCTATAATCATTGTATATATCATTTTATCTAGCTATGTGTGTGTGTGTATTTCATTATTGCTGCTTTTAAAGCTCATACCAAAATTTACCCATTTCTCTATATGCTATTTTTTTGGTTGTTTTAAAGTTTAAACTTTTACAAATAATGCTGCAAAAATATTTTAATTTGTGTCCCCTTATGAGAATTTTGTTTGGGTTGTTTGTTGTACTTAAATATATACCCAGCAGTTGAACTTAGGTTTTTAAATTTTCTACATTTTCTTTATTACAAGGTACTGCCAAAATGCTTTCATAACTGATCCTGATGATTTATACCCCTACCAGCAACTAATGGGTTACCTAAATCCTCACCAACACTTAGTGTTACAGACTTAATTTTTGTTTTTGCCACTGTGATTGGTGTGAAATAGTGTTTTTACAATACTAATAAGTGTCAACATCTTTCCACATGGTTATGTCAGTTGGCAGTTCAGGTTTTCATTTTTGGTATTGTTCACATCTTTAGCTCATTTTACTTTTCAGTTGTGTTTTTATCATGTGTGCAAGTTTCTTTGTTAATGTTTTTTATTTTCTGGATTCTCGTGCCTCTGGTATGTATTTCAAATGTCTTCCCCCACCCCGTGTGTGGCTTCTTCTTGTGCTTTGTTTATGGTATCTTTAGTACAGAGGTATTAAGTTTGATCTGGCAAAACAAATTCATCTAGTCTTTTATACCTCCTGATTGTTTAACATCTTAAGGACACAAGATGTTATTTTTTTATATCTTATTTTTTTAATGTAAATTCTCTTGGAATTTTATATAAATTCTCTTGGAATTTATATCTAAGTATATTTTTTTGGTTAGGAGTCTGATTTTGTTTTTATTATTATTGTTTAATAAGTGAAGCTAATGTCCAGATGTCATTTTGGGATAGTTTGTTTTTGATGATGTGTTTTCAATGCCTATTTTACCATTTAACAAATTCACCTATATGCATGCTTCTGATTCTGGGATTCAGGTCTATTGATCAATATGCCCTTTTCTACTCTGTGACTTCATTATATTAATTACCAGGGCTTTATATAAAAAATCTTTATTTTTTGTTGAACAAGACCTCTTTGTTCTTTGCTTTTCCCCTGCCCCCCATATATATTTAGCTAGGTTTAGAGCTTTATTCCTTTATATGGATTTAAAAATCACTTTGTCAAAGTGTATGAAAAATCCTACTGTGCTTTTGATTGGAATTGCATTGAATTTATAGATGCCCATGGCACTTTGGCTATGTCTACATAATACTAATATACAAGAATAACGAACTGGTACCTACCTTAGCCTTTAACGCTGAGCCACTAATAGCATGTATATATATCACTTCCAAGTCTAATGGGACTCTCGAGATGTGAACCTGTTTTGGAGGTACTTTAGAAAGAAGAGCAGGTGGTGTTTAAAAATGGAAAAGAATTCAGAGAGGATTCAATTTTAAAAACAGAAATGGGAATGAACAAAAAAATGTAACCATGGAAGGGAATGAAATGACATCTTATCAGTTATGTGGATGCGGCGAAGGGGGTACTGGGAGGAAATCACACGAAAATTCTGCTTGCAGTGTTTGACTCTTCAATGTCCCGAAATTGGAAACTTTTCGAGTATGTTTCAAAGTGGTAACTCTTTCCCGCAAATAACAAATAAATTAGTTTCAAAAACCACTGCCAAGTTCAAGCTCCAGGATCTGCCAGTTTAAATAGTCTGTGCCAATGCATTCTTATACACCCCACTTCCCTCTGCCAGCTTCTCGGCTGATTGGATCCTGATGGATGGCAATGCTCTATTCCACTGCAGCACTTTATAAATAACAATGCTGTGATCTACAGAACAATGGCAATTCTTATTTTTGCAGCTATTGGACTGGCTGGAAACAAATGATTTTCCTAATATAGGCCTTTGGATGGATATTGGGCTCTGGATCCATCTCTAAAAACTATCAAAAATGTATCAAAAACAAGATGTTTATATTTTTATGAATGTGGGTATTTTAGGCAAAAGGTATATTTGTTACTTAACTACACTTAAGCTGCCATTAGTGAAAGAAACAACTAAATAAAATACATTGATACCATAGGAAATGTCAAGCACACTGCATGCATTTGTTAGATAAATATTACTGTGTGGCATTACGAATGTTAATATTTTGTGTTCCTAGTGTTTCTCTTTATTATTATTTCTGAAGATGATGTTTATATTTTTTCACAGACTTGTTTATTTAAGAAAAACAAAATGATTCCATGACAGGATTGATACTATCTAAGTAAGAAGCTTAACTTAATCCAAAATTTGTCCAAAATATACAAATTGCCAAAATTTCAAGATTGTCTATTTACAGGGATATGGGCAACCACTAAACTTGATGCCATTAAATGTAACTCAGGAATTGACATCAGTTAATAAGAATTCTGTTATGAGAATTTCACGTGTCTAGCTAGATTAAAAAAAATTCAACAAGAACTTTAAAATGGATATTATAAGAATTGTAGACTTTGGTAATGTTACAGCTGCAAAGGGTTACGTTTTCTCAAATTCTTCCATTTTACCAATGAGAACAGAGTACAAGTTCTTCTCTAATTCAAATATTACACACAAGATCATTTGAATGCCATGGTGCATGCGTCCCCCTCCTGTCATGTGATGATACCTCCTGCCTGTACATGTGGAAGCCCCAATTCTAAGCTACAGAGGCCTCAAAATGCTTTGAGTCTGTCACGCTGTCTTGCTTATAGGTCTTTGCAAATGTTCCTTCCATTTAAAATGCTATCTCTTCCACCACCGAAACCACACTGATAACCTCCTACATTTTCTTTGATAAAAATACGAATTAGCAGCATTAACTGCATGCTATTTGTCAAACACTGTTCTAAGCACATGGTATCACTTCACTCATTAAACCCTCCTTTTGGCCTGATAAAGTATGTAATATTATCATCCCCGTTTAACAGATGGGAAAACCGAGACACTGACACCTTAAATAACTTGAACAAGAACACATGAAGCAGATTAAAAGTCAGGCAGTGTATCTCCAGGGAACAATATTCCAATCTCTGTATTGTACTGGCCCTACAGATTCAGGTCACACTTCACTTACTCTTGAAATTCAACTTCTACTCTTGTGTTCTGAGTACTCACAGCACCACTACATACAACATCTTCCAAGGTGAATATTAACAGATTTTGTTTGGGGTTTTTACTGTGAGATCTTAGTGGCACTAAATAAGATTGAGAGTTTAGACTTGGAATTGGACAGACCTGGATTTAAAACCTAGGTCTGTCACTTATTCTGAATGTGACCTTGGCAACTTATTTACCTGTTGGAGCTCAGTTTTTTTAATCTGTAAAATGGGGATAATAACAGTTGCTTTATCATAATGATATTTTAGAAGGATTAAATAAGTTAAGCATATAGTTGCTCAAAATCGATGAGTTGTTATGATCATTATTAGCTGTATCTTATATATTTATGACCATCATAGTGGTAGATGCATATTTGTTGCATAAATAGGGCTCTGAGGGCACAAATGAACCAGACTGTATTCTGAATTTACCAACTAATAACACACTCGTTTCATGAACTCCAGAGCTTAACCTTCAATATAGAGTGTATCCCTTCTTAAGGGGTATGGGCTTTGATATCTTCAGTTTAGGGTCCTTCTTGGTAATGCGTTTGTGATCTTATCTTCATTAGCATATCAAGCCAGAATACCTAGGTTTTATTTAGAACACAGAACATAGGTATGTTTTTTAATGCACTGGTGTTTTCTGAACTGAAGGAAGGATGTACATGGAGAGAATTGAGTCCTTTAAATAGCTCCCTGAGGCAGAGGGAAGGAGCTATTGTAGAGTGGTGATCTGAGCCACTGAGTTGCTACATGACCTTCAAGGTATTTATTCTTCTTTTGCCCTAGAAAAAAGGAAAACAAAACTATAAAACTCTTGGTTCCCTTCATCCCTCACCCCTAGTGTGTGTGTGTGTGTGTGTGTGTGTGTGTGTGTGTGTCTCCATGTGCAGAGATACGGCCTACACAGCATCTTTGTCAATAAGGTTTGGAAGAGCTGGCTTAGCACTACAGTGGGAGGCAGGAGTCATAGTTCTGAAGTTTCTGCCTTTAAAAATGTGACCTTTAGTGATAAAGCTGGAACCTGTGTAAACACACAAACATGCGAGCCAGCCAGCCAAGAAGGAATGACCTCTTCTCAACAGATTGAAGTTGTTCCTGAGGAAAGCCATTACAGCGTCAGTGTCAAAGAACAAGGACTCCCCAATATTCCCAGCATGTGTGTCCCAGGATTCTTACATGTTATGATGAGTATGATGGTGAGATCCAATACCCAGATAAGTGAGACACCCTCAGTGGAAATTTTTGAGAGTACTGGATGTAGTCCTGTTAAGGAAAAATTTTGTGAGATAATTTTAGCATGCAAAGGAGAGACCCTTATAAGTGTCCAACTGATCTTTTTCTGCATATTAGAATAATATTGGAAAATGTGAATACAGCCCATTATGCTTCTATTTGAACCCCTTTCATAGCTTTCCATTGTCCAATGCACTATGAAAGTTATTGGTATGACCTACAAGGTCCTCCATGATCAGGATGCTGCTTCCCTTCAAAATGCCATCCACTCCTCTTCTAAGTATAATCCCAGGCCCAGGGGCCTCTTTCTTTAAGTTCCTGGTCTTCCCACGTCAGCATTGCAACACATGCTGTTCTTTCTACGCAGGACACTTTTCCTCCGGATGTACGCATGAATGCTTTCTTCTCATCTTGAAGTTGTCTTTTTAAATTGCATCTCAGAGAGGGCTTCCCCACCATCTTCCCTAAAACTAAACTCTAAGAGGGACCTTAATCTACCTTGTGTATTTGTATAGGCAGCACTCAGCTTGCTGTCTAGGACACAGTGTATGGGCACGTCTTCCAGAGTACTCGTTGAACAAAAATGGAGGAGTCAACAGCTCTACTCTAGTTTCTTAGAGCTCGATTAGACCACTCAGTCACTTGAATTGGAGCTCCAAACCAATAACTTCATATGTTTATGAGGATCTCTCAATTTAAGACCCACTTTTTTCTCTTTGCTATGGCTGAATAGTGAGTTCGGAAGCCAGTTTAGAGAAGGGCTTCAAATGGCAGTGTCTCAGAATTCTGGTGAAGGTGAGGACTAATTGAATATTGAATGTGTATTTATTATGTGCAAAACACTCAGGGGGATATATATTTGAGCCAGATATAATCTCTTTCCTGTCATGTTTTACAATTTAGGGTATGGGAGTGGTCGCATAAATAGAGAAGTCTAGGGTAAGTGTGGTAGACAGATCAGCACTGTGTGTTAAGTACAATTGTACTGCTGTGTGCTAAGTGCTATGTAGGAGTATTGGCTTCGTAAAATAGCACGTTGAAGTCAGTGATTCTATCATCTTTCTAATTTAATCTGTTGTGTATAAACAATGGGCTTTATGTATCTTTAGGTCTCCATGCCATTTCAAAAATCTAGAGTAGGGCTGGTAAATCCACCTGACTGCCAGTCACTTATTGATTAAGTCATGAAGTGTTCTTTGATCTCCTACAAAGAATCGGGCAGTGTACCTAGTGTGCTGGCACTGGGGATACTGCTTTGAATAGAAGAGACAAACTCCCTACTCTCACAAAGCCTTTAAAGGCATGCAAGAAAGACAGACACTAAGAAATACATTGTTTGATTTTGAAAAGTATAACAATGGAAGGAGAGTGATGAGATGTAGACCCACTGGGGGTTGGGGCTGGGTAACTTCAGGTAGGCTGGTGAGGAGAAGCTTCCAGAAGCATGTGACATTTGACCTGAGGCTGGAGGAATGATGATGAGTTGCCCACCACAGAGTTAGAGGAAGAGTCTTCTGTTCAGAGAGGGGTGAGCATAGGACTCCAGGTAGCACAGAGCTATATGTGAGAGAGACGAGGGAAACCAGCGTGGCTGGCCCGGGGGAGAAAGAGGGTGAGGGAGGGCCACAGAGACAGTTCAGAGAGGGTCTTATGGACCATGTAAAAGACTTTGAGTTTTATTCTAAGAAAAACCAAGGGGAGTCATTGAAATGTTAAGTGCAGAATCTACAGGATCTGATTTCTGCTTTTAAAGGGTTATCTCTATACAAGGAAGAGGTGGTAAGAGGAGTATGAGTAAAATGAAAGACTTAATGATCTTCGAGATCACTATTAGACATATATTTCCATATATGATAACACAACCCAACTCAGCAAAAGTGTGTTGCATTGTTGTGTGTTCTGTGTGCCAGGTGATGGGCAGAAATAAAAAGCTGATGTTGCTGGAATCCTTCAGCAATAGTACTAGGTTTTTCCAGAGAGACATAACTCCATATTTTTCAAAATTGATTTCCTCATTCATTTTCAATTTCCTTTTCTTGATTAGCTAAATCGAAAGCAAATGTTTGGGGTCCTTTTAACCAGCTCACCTCAAATGCTCTTTCTCTTTTTGAACGGATCTATAATTTCCCAAAGTAGTGTGCGGCTGTAGCATATAATAGTTATCCCAAAGAAGCAGGTTCTGCTGGGGGTTCATGCTTGAGTCCATTTTTCTTATCTTTCTCAAATGGCCGAAGTTAACTGATTTGAAAGGGCCTCATTTTAAATTACATTCATTCAGTAAAAACAGAAATTAACACTTAGAGACATCTATATGCTAATGATTGTAGCTCAGGGAATTCACTTCTAACCTTTTCAAAAGGCGCTGGTAAAGAGCCATTTCACTTGAAAGCAACTTAGTAAAACTGGTAGATTAATTAAATACCATAAAATTTCTTTAAAAAATCTTGATTTCATTTATCATTTATGCCATTATTTTTTCTTTTTTATGTGAGCTACCTTGGCTCAGATCATGCCTTCTAGGACATATTATTTAGCAGATTATTTGACATGAATAATGCAAGATCCTGAGCAGTAGTGTAATGCCACGAGACTGGAAGACAGTTAAAGAACAAAAGACAAAGGAAATCTGTTTATCAAGGCCACTCCTAACTCATGTTGCAGCTTTGTGTAAATGTTTTCTAAAGTTCCTTTCCTCTCTCAGGGAAGCCCTGGGTGAGGACACAAGCCCAGGCTTGGTGAATGAAGGCCAGGAGCAGATTCCCTTTTGCCTCTTCAGCCACATGCCCTTGTACAGTGAACAGACTGCTCAGCTGTACATGAAATCCATCAGTGGTTCTAGGTCTCCTCTCTATCTTACTAATCTGTATTTACTTATCTCTATTTCTCTTCATTTACGATTTCATATATCAAAAAATTCTGTTATCAGGGAGAAGCAAGCCTTTCCCTAATCTACCCAGGCCCTGAAGTATCAACTCTGCTAAGGATTTTATAGTAGGATATATTTTGTTGAACTGTGTGAAGAGATCGTAAACTTGAGCAAGGTAGCCCTTCAAGGGTATAGGTTAATTAAGTCAAAATAACTTGATGTTATTTTTACACCCAACACATTCCTCCTATCTTTTGAATAAGTAGCAGCTTTTTAGGGCTTGGGGTTTTATAATTGACTTGCGTCTGAATCCTGGTTCTGCCAAACATTTGTTGTATAACTTTGAGCATGTTACTTAACTGTTCAAGCCCCAGTTTCCTCATCTGGGCAATAGGTACAACACTTGCTGGGAGGGTTAAATGGGAAAATTCTTGTAAAGTACTTGGTAAGATGCAAGTAGAAAGTAATGCTTAAGTGGTGAGGATAAATTGAAGAAAGAAACAATTGGAGGGGTGCCTGGGTGGCCCAGTAGGTTAAGCGTCCAGCCTTGGCTCAGGTCATGTTCTTGTGGTTCGTGAGCTTGAGCCCCACATTGGACTTGCTGCTGTCAGTGCAGAGCCTGCTTCAGATTCTCTGTCCCCCTTCTCTCTGCCTCTCCCTTGCTTACACTAACTCAAAAATAAATAAAACCCAAAAAAGGAAAAAAAATTAAAAGTAAAAAAGAAACGAACAGTTGGAAAGATTGCTCCCTTTAGAAGCTGCCTTTCCCAAATTAAGCGGAAATAAGGGAGCTCAGATACCTAAACGGTGATATTACATGACCCTAACACTAAAGATTCTTTAGCCATGTTTCCTTCATACATTCCTTCTTGATTTATATATTCAAAAGTGGCATTCTATAATCATTAAAGAGAATCATATCAATAAATTTGTCCATGGCATATTTATTTTTATTACCCTTCCATTTTTAACAACTGGAAAATTAAATACTTTTTGACATTTGTTTGCACTCAAAGAACTTTCATCACAATCAAAATAATGAGAATATCCATCACCCCAAAAAGTTTCCTTGTGCCCTTTTGCAATCCCTTCCATACCTTCCTACCCTCCACCCTCACCAAACTTCCTCCCATTCCCAAAAGCCACTGACCTGCTGTTTACCACTACAGATTAATTTGCATTTTCTAGGATTTTATATAAATGGGATCACACAATATGTACTCTTTCTTTTTTGGTATTGTTTTGATCTAGTTTCTTTCACTCAACATAATTATTTTAAGTCTTATTTCAAAGGAAGCATTTTGATTCCAATGAAGAATTTTTCTCCCCAAATAGCATCCATGTTATTGTATGGTATCAGTAATTTATTCTTTTTTCTTGCCGAGTATTATTCTTTTTTAATAGATATAACACATTTTTTTAATCCATTCACCTATTGATGAACACTTGGATTGTTTCTAGTTTGGGCTATTACAAAGACATTTGTTATGACCATCAAAATACAAGTCTTTGTATGGACATATGCTCTCATTTCTTTTGGGAGAAATACCTAGGAGGGAATAAAATGGATAGATCTTATGGTGAATGTATGTTCAGCTTTTAAAGTAATTGCCAAATTGTTTTCTTAGCAGTTGTGCCATTTTGTATTATCTTGATCAGTATGTGAGAGTTCTAGCTGCTCCATATTTTTACTAGCACTGGGTGTGGTCAATGTTTTTTTATTTCAGCCATTTAAGGAGTGGTATAGTGGTACCTCATTCTGATTTCAATTTCTCTAATGACTATCATGTGCTTCTCTGACATCCTTACAATCGCTTTGATGAGCGGTTATTTAAATATTTTGCTCTCCTTTTTATATTGAACTGTTGTCTCGTTATTGAACCCTGAGAGTGATTTATATATTTTGGAAACAAATCCTGTATCAGAAATGTGATTTGCAAATATTTCTTCCCTATCTGTGGTTGTCTTTTCACTCCGTTTACAGTGTCTTAAAGAGAAGTTCTTAATTTTAATCAAGTCCAATTTATCAATTTTATCTCTCATGGATCTTTGTCTAAATCAGTTTTTGAAATTGTTCCCCGTGCTTCCGTCTAGAAATTTTAGAGTTTTAGGTTTTACACTTTGGTCTATGATCCATTTTGAGTAAAAAAATTTATGTGGTGAAATATTCAGATCAACATTCATTTTTGGGGATATGAATATTTGGTTGGCCCAGCAATATTGGTTGAAAACACTCCTTTTTTCTGCACTGAATTGTCTTTGTGCCTTTGTCAAAAATCAGTTGATCACATATGTATGGATCTATTTCTGGACTCTCCATTCTGCTTTATTTATCCATTTATCCACTTATAAGATAATGGCACATTTCATAAGCTTTTAATCTCTAAGCAGTTTTCTGAGCCCCATTCCATCAGTCTCCCCTCCTCCCATGGAGTTCAACTGGACAACTCAGTTTAATTTTCCTTAGTGAAATTTAGCCAAAATGAATTTCACCAATGATCCAAAATGCATCTAAAGCCTCTCTCTAATCTTTGCTAATTTTGTTTCCAAGTTTTCTTTTTTATGTGTTTTTTTTTGTTTTGTTTTGTTTTTTGGGGTGATATATGTGATGAAAATACCTTGACCAACTGTTTTCTATTTCATACAAACCTATAGAAATTAGCATAAATCATCAGATTGCTCATGGTAGGGTGAGGAGTGGCAGGAGAAAAATGAAACGAAGAACACCAAACGAACACCAAACCCTCTCTAAAGAATTCCTGCTAACAACAGTGTCCATTCCTAAATTATATCTATTTTTTTTTCTGTTCTCTGTTGTATACACAGAGGGAAAATGTTCACTTTTTTCCTTTTTTTTGACTTTAGACCTGACATTAGAGGTTCTCGAAAGTAGAGGCAGGCCAGAAATCCCAGGGCAAGATCCGGTTGAGCCTGCTTGAGAACAGGGCTTTCTCAGGTAGGATTCCACTTGTAAATCCCAGCTGTCAAACTGTGACGAACAGAGCTGCAGAAGAGGGAAGAGCCAAGCCTAAGCGGGAAGTGAGGAGAGCCTGTGTTGCAAATAGTGAGGCAGGAAAGGTGGTTATCAGCCTTTTCGTAGGTCCAAGCTGATTGGCGAGCTCCCCGTTGATGCTAATGAAGCTATTTTTAAACTGATAGCTATATTATTCCCAGCAATTGTCATGGTTACACAGACAAAAGGGAAGGCAAATGGTAAACTTTCTGAATAAACGAGACAACATGAAACTGGAATCTCTGAATCATTTATCTTAACAACAAAAATAGGTCCTTTCTAAGGTAGTTAATGAAGTCTGTTTTACCCTGAGGCTGGAATCCTCCACTAACATCAGTCTCCTCATCTGTTAAAATGAGGGGGGTTGGACTGGATGATCTCTGAGGTCTCTGCCAGCACTGAAAATTCTGTGGTTCTATGATTATTTAATCTATTTATTTCTCAGTGACTGGAGACTTTGCATTTACTATCTGTTGAAACAAAAGGGGACTTTTAACTTGGAAAATTTTAAATTTTATCTGTATCACAAGCCGGATTTCAAAAGACAGAGTTTGAACTAAAGGCACTGATCTCTAATATATTTTGGAGCATATGTAGTAACCTGCCCATTTAATGACACACTGTGTGGGGTTTGGTAGGAAAACAGTAAAAAAAAAATTCTGGCCAGTGCAATTTCCAATACATGGTAAATGCGTTCTTCTCTCAGGGATAACCTGATATCTGTGCTAACTCCAGTCCCCTTTCAGAATGGTTCTCAAACACCATTTCACAGAACACATCAAGCTAAATGTGGTAGATGTGTTCTCACTTACCACTTATCAAAAGCTGGGCCTGATCAAACCAGGGTGCGCATTTCCTGGCTTGAGGAGGCCCTATAGAGGCCTTAAAAGGATGCATCAGAATTCTTAGACAGGAATCTGTAAGCAGATCATTAAGGTTGTGATATATCTGGGCCCAAAATGGATAGGCCTTTATTTAATTCCATTGCCTTTTCATAATACAGAATCTACAGAAAATGCTGGAACCAACTACCTAAATGTGTTAGCTCATAAATCCCCAATTTCCATTCAGAAAATTCCCTAAATGTCTTCTAGTCTACTACATACCTACCGTTTTAGGGAAAAGGCTGCCAAATTACAGTTTATGTATACAGTGTTAACCTTAGCCTAGAGAAACTTCTGTAGCCTGGTTCTTGAACTTACAGTCTACTTGGGAAAGGAGATCTGGTTAGCAGTGAACAGGAACCAGTGCGCTTGGTGGAGGACATGGGGTTAGGAAATGTTTGTACCCCAGGTGCACGCTGTGTACCAAGCACTGGGCATAACTATTCCTGTGAGAAAGATTCTATGATTCTGTTGTATGAGTTAAAACACTGGGTCTCAGGGGATTAAAAAAAAGACACCATGCTTGCATATCTAGCAACATTCCCATCAGAGGTTTGAATCCCGGTTCTTCCCACACAAGGTCTGTCCTATTTTCTCAGCACCAAGGATGCCACATAGGTTTCAGCTCACCTGCTGGTGCTGAGGAATTGCAGCAGCTGATTGGATGGAGAGAGTTTCTGAGCGAGGACACATGGGATTAGAGGGAAGGAGTGCCTTGGTTTTTTTGTGATGTGGCATAGATTCTTGAAATTTCTCTAGTGCCTGCTGGTACACATCTAAGTTAATAGGAGAAGGAAAAGAAAGGAAAATTCCACTGATTCTGCATGTTCAGGGAAAGTTTCTTAGGAATCTGGGAGACAGGCCAGCTGTGATAGAGGGCTGAGTATTTGAACAAGTGGCCAGAAAGCAAACCCTGAAAAGAGTTTGAGATGGGAAGCACCAAGAGAGCAGGTCTTGAAGGCAACGATGGGATAATGTTTAGGAGACTGAGACCCTTGCCCATGTTAACCATGGGCCGATGAAACACAAGCAGCTCGCTTAAGCTAGTTGAAAGCCTTCTCGCATGTGCCCTGCACGAACAATCTCTCTGTGTTTCATTAGTTGCCAATAAGTTACCTCTTTGTTTCTGTGTTTGGTTTTATGGATTCTATTGTTGGAATGATGTGAGCTCAGGGAAGCCATGTAATGACAGGGGGAAGCACTGGCTGGGGAAGGAAAAAACACTTTGAAGCTGCGGGGCTCCCAGGCTGGGTCTGGGCACAACGCCAGCTTTTCTGTAGCTGAGGAACTTGCCATGGAAACAGCTGGCAATGGCTACAATTCACCTGTAATAAAGACAAGCGCTACCGACCACTCAGCACACTAATCAAAGATTTAATAATTGTGTCAATGAAACAGATTATTTGATGGGCTCCTGGGGATTCAAGCCCCCTTTGCAGTTCCGTGCTGCCCTTGAGAATGGCCTAGTCTTCCTCAACAGATTTACGCACTTCCCTCAAGCACTTTTATTTTCAGACTCTTCTGGTTACAACTTTATACCAGAATATATTGGAACATCATATACGCCTCAGACTGGTGTTTATTGACATTTATGGAAGTGTCAGCAAAGTCCACTGAGCCAATAGAGCCTTTCCCCACTCTTGTCTGTCGAGGTTTGTAGAATCTGTCCCTGGTGGCGGTAATGTCCCCTTCGGGGTCGTAGAACATCTTCTCTTCCAGCAAGCTGCTGCTTCTCAGGATGCATCCCAGTTCGGTCTGACTGAGGGGTGGGGGCATTTGCCAGAAAGAATACCTGTTAGGTTCCATTGCATTTTGGATTTTCTCTATCCTCTCCCCTTTTTCTCTGTGACATTATGAGTTGTTTCAAACCCAGCTGAGGTGTTATCCCATCATAAGTACAGTTTCCTACAGAGGATCTGGTTGACCTTTTCTCCCTACTTAACAATAGTCAGATGAACAGGTGCCATAAAACGAAAGGGCACTGATTTTCGGCTTGTCCTGGAAAGTGCAGTGGGCTGCCGTGTGTGGGGCAGTGCAGGCTGGCTGTCACAGCTGCTCTAGTGAGCACACTGCTGCCAGGCCCCCCTCACGGGCTGTCATGGTGTTTTTCCACCTTACCTTCTTAATCTCTCACAAAATTATTTAGTTGACTGTCATCTAAGCTCTTACATGTTAGGTACACCTCGTAGACGTTAGGGATCAATGATACTGAGTCAGTTAGAACTAGGTCTTCCCTGGGGCACCTGGGTGGCTCAGTCAGTTAATCTTCCAACTTCGGCTCAGGTCATGATCACACGGTCCGTGGGTTTGAGCCCCACATCAGGCTTTGTGCTGACAGCTCAGAGCCTGCGGCCTGCTTCGGAGTCTGTGTCTCCCTTGCTCTCTGCCCCTCCCCCACTCATGTTCTGTTTCTGTCTCAATAATAAATAAACATAAAAAATTTTAAAAAAAGAAAAAAAAAGACTTAGGTCTTCCCTGGTGGTGAATCTATCATGACATTGACTTTTATGGGGGGGGGGCTATACTGTTGGGTAAGCAGCTCTAAAAACTTGTTGGTAGGTAGACAACATCTCAGACCTAAGGGAAGTTTTCAAAAACCCAGGACCTTCCCCCTACCAGCAAGGTAAACAGGCTTAAAATTTTATAAAGGACCTGCCCTGGGTCCCCTTCTTAAAGCCAGGTCCCAGTGATTTGTTAAGCATGCCAAACCCCTGCAGTGCTGGGATCAGACTCCCTGGCCTCGATTGTTGGTGGTTCCCTTTATCATTGGAGCGTTTTTTGTCTGTTATTTTGCACTGTGGACCCGAGTGCCCATTTGGAGGCAAACAGAAAAGGCCCACTCAACATTCTGATATGTCTAGTGGCCCCAGGCAAGTTTTCTATATCTGGAAATACATTTGTGTTGTATTATTTTAAAAACACTCCTCTACTGTCACTCTCCTTATCCCCGGCTTACCCTGAGCTCCATTAATTAAGGGCCTAATCTGTGGCCCTTTTAAGACTATATGCATTTTAATGAGTTTGTTTAAGGCCTGGAAATGATTCAAGACCCAAAGGACCGAGTCGATAATGGTGGGGTTTCAGGCAGTGTGACAAGCATCGAGGGATATACTTTTGGCCAGAGGCCCTGCCCGGCTCCACTGAAATTTCACAAAATAGACAGTTGTCTCTCCATAAGCAAATGAACAATATCCTTTTCTTCCCTCTTCCCTTCATAATTTTGACATAAGCTATGCAGTGGAACACAGGTACTGGCTGGCAGTATCCATTATGTATGGGGGCCAATTTTATTAAGGATCTAGGAAATCCTTCCCTTGGTGGCATATTTAGAAAGTACTATTGGCATCCCGTCCCTCTGTGTTACCAGTGAATGACATGTCAATGTCTTGATGCCTGATCTTAATTATTCACTCTCTGCCATTTCCAGAGACCTGAGATGGCTTTCGTCTGTGCTGACACATGGAATATAGCAAAGAGCATTAGTGGATTCCAAATATGACTGGAAGAACAGTGAAGAGAAATTATATACATCCATATGTATCTGTATAGAAATATACATTATATACACATATATAGGTGTGTATATATACACATGTATACGTATTTATATACATGTGTATATATGTCTGTAGATATAGATGTATATATAGCTACATACAGATGTAAAAGTTGATCCACAAAATCAATTTAGTGGCATCTAGCATGTATGGTGAAAGCACCATCTCATTCACACATGTAAGAAACCACAGTGACTTTTCTTTCCCGACCATTCTGTGAAGAGCTCATGGGAGTATTCAGTGTTATCTATTAATATTCATGCAGTGTGTCCTATTAAATAATTTGTACAATGTTCCTTTGAGGATAAAATGAGACAATAGCTGTGAAAACATTTTCAAGATTATAAATCGTAAACTGAAAAATATATTCATTATAATTATGACTGTGTTTATTTTCATGTTATCCACTTGGTTTCAAGTTTTGGATTACAGATTCCTATGTGGCCCAGCTGACTACCTAGTTGATTTTCCCTTTGAGTTCCAGAATGGCACAGTCATCAAAAAGGTACAAACACAGTGAAGCAGAAGGAACAACGAATGCCAAGAAGATGGGGTTTTAGTCCCGGCTTGCTGGTAACAAATCTTATGCCTGGGGCAAATCATTTAATCCAACCAAGTCTTTGCATCCTTATCTTTAAAATGAAGGGGTGGCTCGGCCAGTATTCCATCCAGATCCAATTTTCAGAAATCCTTGGGTAACTTTTTTTTTTTAAACATATGAAACCTCTCATCAGGGAAAGTTATAAAGTCTTTCCTTCCACCACAAAAATTAGGTTTCATCCGGGTCCTGTAACGTGTTAGGTTGTACGAATTTGGCAAAACTAAAATAAATATATTCCAGAAATTGTTTTAATGCCAGCAGGCTGTTATCAGCTATATTGCTGCCAGGACTTTATAATGTGTGAGATGAACCATTAAAAAAAAGATAACACAAACAAAAACAAAAGTGTGGGTGGAATCTTTGAATTTTTGGCATCAGTCTGATTTGTCTGATTACAAAGAAGTAGTCAATGAAAGTCTTTTCTTTCTTTTACTTTTTTCATTCCTTTCCTTCCTTCCTTCAAGAGCCCTGCTCCATATAGAAAAACCGGGTCAATAGAATCAATGTTTGAAGCTAATTTGGATGGTCTAAGCCATTTCAGTTGGTAGTCAATAACCTTGTGGGACCCCTTCTTAGGCATCCTCACCTTTTGTAGAAGATAAGGGGATGAAATGGAAACCACAGCGGGAAATGTACTTTCAGTGGTCTCCTGGTAGAAACCACAGCATTCTTCCATTACATGCCCACATTATGCACCCAAACTATGCCAATGTTTTTTATTTTCCCCCAATACAGTGATATTCCATCAAGAGGTTGCAATCTTTGTAATTTATCCATTTAAAAACTGCCTTGATGAATTAACTGGATTAAACTAGTTGGAGATTTAAACACCTCTAAAGGTCTTAATAGCACAGTGATATGTCGACAGCAATCCAAAGAAAGTGAGCAAGGTCCAGTCCCCATCTATATTGCCTCAAAGCAATTCAGGCTGAGGGCAGAGTTAAGAGCAGGGCATTTCTTGAGGCCGGAGAGTGCTTGGTTGGAGAAAGAGCAAGAATGCCAAAATGGCTGGTGACAGCCAGGGAGTAGAGGGTTGTGAATGGTGAGATGAAAGGTGAGGAGGGGCAGGCAGATCCCGTGGGTCTGTTAGGCCATTGTAATGAAGTCAGGAATCATTGGAGGATGTGCGCAGAGGAATGACTTGAACCAAGTGATGTTGAACAGAGTATCTCTGGGGGTAAACAGAGCTGCCAAGAGGCAATTAGAATAATCTAGGGCATAGGTGATGGAACCTTAGAAAAGATGGTAGTGATAGAGATGGTGAGCGATGGTCTGGTTCTATTCTGACAGAAGACCTGACATATTCTGTTGATGGATAAAATAAGGGGTGTGAGAGTAAGAGAGAAGTCCAGGATGACTCCGAGGTGAGGCCTGAGAAACTGACAACAAAGGAATCTTTGGCAACTGAGATGAAATTTGTGGACTTAAGTTTTTGATGCTCATCTGAGGAAGAAATTTCTGTAGACCCTTAATCTGTACACTTGTGTTGGGTAGCTATTTTAATTCATATTTAAGAGCCTGGGTGCCTCAGTCAGTTAAGGATCTGACTTAGGCTCAGGTCATGATCTCACGGTTTATGAGTTCAAGCCCTGCATTGGGTTCTCTGCTGTCAGTGCAGAGCCCACTTTGGAAACTCTATCTATCCCTCTTTCTCTGCTCCTCCCTTCTCTCAAAAATTAATGAACATTAAATAAATGAATAAATTTAAGAAAGAAGTTTAGGAAATGGAAAAAAAATCCAGGAGTCGTACATTCTTTTCGTTTCATCTATTCATTTACTGGTTAGTTAGTAAATATGGTTTATTCTCTTACGCATTAAAAGTTAAGTACAAAACGCTATGGAGGATAGAAAAATGTTTACATGTGAATCATATTATTAGGATGCATATAACCTATTAGAGGGTGAAAGTATGTGTCATTAACACAAATAAGGTACCACGGTGTTTGGGTATATCAAAGTGATTATGAGGTGTTCACATGTGAGACAGCCTTACAAATTGGTTGGCTCTTTACATTCCAAAAGGAAAGTCATTACATCATCAAAGCCCGAAAGACTATGGAAGAGGAAAGGAATTGTCTTATTTAACCTTGTGAGCTTACTGTGGGTAACCTGGAAAAACAATCTTGATCAGTCTTTCTCAAGAAGTTTTGAGAATCAAGCTCAAATGCTCATTGTATGTAATTAATTTGCTTATTTCACAAGCATCTAGGATGCAGCTAGCCAGGTACCATCGATGGGAGAACTGAGAAAATTGTTCCGAGGTTGAAAAAGGTTGAACTAGTCTATATGGGTCTTAAATTCAAGGCTATATTTAATTAGTGTTGGATATCTCAGCTTCTGGTCAAATTTTCAGATCTCACCCAGAAAGCAAATCAGATGCCTTCTGAGCACAACATCAACGTAAAAGGCTATGCAGGTAAGGGAAAATAGCAAAAGAAATAAAGGAAATTGCTCTTACTCTTGAGGCTCATAGAATCTAATTAGGAAGACAAACGCAAGGACAAGTACATGAGAACAGTTTTACAGCACAGTCCAAATACTGACCAGTGATATCATAGTCTTTGAGTGTGGACAAAGGGTAGGGTGGTAATTTGGGTTAAGGAATAGTCAAGGTTGGCTGGGCTGAAGCCGGGAGGACATCCTTGAGGGTCTGAATATTAAGAAAATATTGGCAAGTCATTGATTAGTCCATTAAAAAAAATCTGACACTTGAGCATGGATTTTTTGAGCTAAGCAACGGAGACTTTATAGGAATGCTGATATTCAGATGACTTTCCTTAATTTTCAGAATAAGTTTTCATGTACAAAAATCTTTGCTGCACTCATATTTGTGCTTCTCAAGTCTGATGGATTCTCCTCACCTGACGACTGACATCTGTCTACTGCTTGAGTTGTGAAAAACGTCTCCTTTGATGGGCTCTTCTGTTGACAGTTACAAAATTTCCTTGTGGAGATCACTGAGGGCTGCCTTCTCAGAATGAACACTCTAATATGCTGAAAACATGGAAGGAGATGGCAAGCTCCCATAAAAAAGGCAAATTCCTCGCCTCAGTGTGTAGATAACTGACTGATGAGCTTTCTCTCTTAGGATATAGGACTTGGTCAAGTACCACTTGGTGAGGTACGGCCCTTTGGACTCAGCAGGGTGCATAATCCTCGGAGCACTCCCTGCCAGTCTAGAAATCTCCTAAACGCATTGGAGAGAGAGCAGGAAATCTCAGTGCACTTTCCCAGCACCCCGTCTGTGTGGAGTGTCGCCGAAACCCACAATGTGTAATGGTAACATGCGGAGGTGAGATGCGAGCGGCCAGGTGCTGTCCCGGGTGGAGAAGGAAAGGTTGTTAGGCTTTCTGAAGGCATGTCGAGGGGGGCTGCAGCGACGTGACAGTGCCCTGTGCTACCTGAGCACAGCACATTGAAATATCACATAAGTGATGCAGAGCATTTAATGAGTCGGGACTGAAAACTTTAATTAGCTTGTAGGGCTTTTTATTATTTTATTTTTTTGTTCATTATATTTTCTGCTCAGTCTCTGTGGATGTTCTGCATTTTCATCATCAAATGACTGGCTGGCTATTTTTGTCAAACAAGAAGCCTGAAACCATCAAGTCTGAGTGCGGAGACGGTCTGCCCGCTCTGTCAACAGGATGAAAGTGAGTCTCGGGCTTTTTTAATTACAAGGATAACATGTTCGCTCATCTAATAATGAAGATGGTTAGCAATTTTAAATTTTAATAATCAATTACTGAAAGTAATTCTCCATTAAACCACAAGAGAGCCATTAAATCTCAAAAGATGGAACATGCTGTATGTAACAGTAGCAAATTTTCTATTTTTAAATATCATTAGGGAATATCTGATTGTTTCATTTCTCTGCATTTCTTTTACCTTTTTCCTCATGCAGACCATCTCATTTTCCGCAGGAAGACAGCACATGATCTTATAAATAATAAAAGAAAACCCTTGCAAGACTTGATCCAGGGGTGTGAAATATGTGCTAAGAATGTAATTTGTTTCAGTCTAGGATATTTTGACTGAATAATAAGGAAGGTGACTAATTAATATTATACTATGCTGTGGGCAAGGCAGCACAGTGGCTAATCCATGCTCCCGTCACCTCTGGAGACCTGCATTCAAGCCTTAGAGGAGTCACGACTGCAGAACACAGGTTGGGGGATGGGAGGGGAAGGTGTCAGACGTCTTTTCCTAGCTGTGGAGACCCCTGTCCATGTTCTAAAGCCACCCTCAACATCAGCCTCTGCTCCGAGAAGGCAAGGGAAGCGACAAATGATTGCTACTTGGCTGTGGCAATTTGGCCGACTTCTATGTCAGGGGGAGATAGCTCTGTGACAGCTTGAGCTGTCCCCACCCTTGCATGGTTCAGCCAGCACACTTTCATCCCACTTAAACCCTTGGAAACAGACGGAGTAAAAGAAAAGGTGTGTGCCTGTGCGTGTGCGCGCGCACACACATGCTCAGGTAAGCTTTAGATAGGGGTGGGGCACGGTAACAAGATGGCCAGAAGATAGTGATAGTTAGAATCAAATTAGCCTGAGTCTCCATTAGAAGCAGCTGACTCCATATCTGCAGTATCTAAAGCTCAAAGAGCAGAAAGATACAGTGCCTGATTTCTAAGGCATTTGGTGAGTTTTGGTTAGTGGGAAGACCACTTAAAATCTAACCAGTAAATAGGGCACTTTGTACTGGCCCCCCACCCGCCCCCACCGTGTGGTGTGTGGGAGACCGGGAAGCCCGTCGACCTGAACACCATGAACCACATGGCCAGAGGGGAGCTTCTCATCATCCCGATTGCTTTTCTGATGGGAACTGTCTCTGTGCTTCTGAACTGTGCTGGCCTTTCCGGGGAGCAGTCCTGGGCTCCCCCAGGAAGGGCTAAAGCAGAAACTCTGCCAAGCCAGGCAGGTTGGGGTGTGGGTAAGGGGGATTTGATGCCATGGGTAATTAAGATGCAGTTCCTTTGTACTTCACTGAAAACGTCAAGTTTCTGGATATTGTGGGGTTTCTGTTTCTCTCTCATTCCGCTAGTTGGACTTTAATCATCCTTAGAGCCTTGAGCAGGGAGAAGCTGATTTGGTGGATATAATGGAATATTCGTTCTCAACCTCAGGAGTTCCCCAGGTGAAATTCAGAACTGGCCCCTGAAATTCAGGACATGGAGGGCAAGGTAAGAACAAGGAAGAGGCAGGCCCCTCCAGATTGACAGGTGGCACTTTTAATCAGTAAGGGAACTTCTGTTCGATGCTTGCCTTGGGCTGCGCAAAATGAGATCCTTGTGCCCACTTTGCAGAATCATAATTTATTTATATAGAGGCCTTAATGGGTTCAGTCATGCACACAGCCCAGGTGGTCTCAATAACACATTACTCTCAAGGCTGCATCCTTGTAGTGGCTCCTAATGTGGGAACAGTGGGTGGACACACCTTCTGGGGAGGGGGAGGAGCCTCTGCTCTAATTGCCTGGATCCAGGTCAAATGTCAGCCAGGGGTCATGTCTTCTCAATGACCTCCTCTAGCAGGAACATGTGATTGACCCACATCGGATAATTTTGGTCTTTGTTAGCACATCTGAGAAGTGACTTTGAGAGACAGGTAGGAGACTGTTCATGTTTACGTTCTGATGTGAATCCCAATTATCTAGCTATGGTGATGCAGCCATGTTCTGCTTAACCACTGTTGGTCTGTGTAATGGGGCATGAGAGTGATGACATATTATTTAACTTTGAAACATTATTTACTCTCTCAGATCACCTGTCATGGGTTATTATGAGTGAACTACTGTGAACTTTTATGATTATTAGGAGTGGCTACATCTTGTATTTCCTCAGAAAAAACTTCGCAGTATTGAATGACTGTGGCATCCTATGGAGACCTTCAACCTTTAGTCATAGAGTTAGGAACTCTTGGTTTCATGGCTCCAAAAACCCTCAGTGAAATGATCTCCATATAAACTGGGGCAGAAAGACCCCTCACCTCTGCATGACATAGGCAGATTTCAAGAACCAGAAGTCGTTTTGGCAGTCACATGTGTTAATACTGTGGAATGAAATCCACTTTAGTGGGCAGATTTGCTTGATATCTTAATTCATTCTTATGTGTTCTTCTGTATCTCATTTTCTGCAGAAGTAAATCTGGTCCTTCAAAAGGGCACATCATAGGAAGCATTGTTTCTTTTATTTCAGATCTATTTTTAGAGACAAATTACAGCTCCCTATACTGCAGTTTAGTGAAGCTGCTATTTTGGGGGCATGTGTGTTACTTCTGTAATGGGTGTGAAAACACAGTGACCCAGGGCATGGAGAATCTAGCTGCATGCTGCCTGCTAGCTTTGTTTGGGCTGTTTTAGATTGGTCCCCGGGGTGCAGGCAGGTAAGTGAGCAACATACTTTGGGGCTTCAGCAATTTGGTTGGTAGGTCAGGCTGCGGATTCCCTCCCCTAGGAATCTTTACTACTTAAGAGTGGGAGAGAGTCAACTCTCGGTGGAGTCCCTAAGGAATGTCTGATGCTCCACAGATAGTTGGAGGGAAAGGACAACACCAAATCCTGCTTACCTCCCCAGTGGTGTTTGGGCTGCTGTGTAGAGGTGGAAAAAGTCATCCATGGCGTAGGTGGAGGCAGGACTCTCTCCGCATAGATGGTGGCGAGGCCAGCGGGGGTCACTCCAGGCAATTCTGTTTACTGAGAAGCAGAGAACTGGATAAAGGCAATGCCGAAGGGAGGCTAAACTAACATTCAGTGGAGAGATAGGCAACTAGGTCACCTTGCTAGAAGGTTCAGGGCTAGGATCATATAAAGTTAGGGGAAGAATTTAGGAAAACTCTAGGTGTGGGCTCTCAGATTTTGGATAAGAATTGGAATGACTGATGAAGATCAAAGGGATAGAGAGCAGCTTTACTTACACCAAAACCGAGGACCTCCGGTTCAAAGCACTAGGATAGTGGCCCTGTGACATTGTGTACAATGAGGCAAATGATTTTCCCATGAGCTACAGCGCAGCAAGAGTGTGAAGTGGTGGTAAGGGTGTGGGTTTTGGTGTCTAACAGTGCTGGCGTTGAGTCCCACCTCAGCCACTTATTGGCTCTGTGAACTTTGGCAATTTATTTAGCCTCTTTAAGCCTCCTTTTTCTCATCTGTCAAGAGAAGATAAAAGTAGGGCAGGGTTTCTCAACTTTGGCACTATTGACATGTTGGACTGAATAATTCTTTGTTGTGGGTGCTGTGGTGCGTTGAAGGCTATTTAACGTATTCCTGCCTCTATTCTCTAGATACTAACACAACAACCCCTCCCCCTTCCAGTGCTGACAACCAAATATGACTCCAGACATTGCAAAATGTCCCATGGGATATAAATATTTCCAGTTGAAAACCACTGCAAAGTGTAATAGTGGGAATAATGAAGTTCTATGTAAAGCACTTGGCTTTGGTATCTGCAATGCAATACCAATGCTCAGTAGAAATTAGATATTATTTTTAGCCATTGATAAAAATTTGGGCAGTATTTTTATTAGATATGAAATAATACCATTACTCTCTCAGACCATGGGCGAGTGTTCTTAGTCCAGAGTTTCAACTGGCTTTGCTGTTATTACTGTGAGCAAGGGAAAGCAGGTTTTATTATTTTTTTTAAAGGCATTTCTTTTTCCTGTGTTCACATTCTTAGTTCATGTACACTCTGCAGATCCCCTCACAGCTCACCTGGCAGAAGCTTTGCAAAACAGTAGCTGCATGATTAATTGATTAAACATTGCAGTGTTGGCAGCATATTCTGAGAGAACAATTACAAGTTCCCCAATGTAACGCACATCTCCATGTTGAGTAGCTGCCCACAATATTCTTATTTGGAAAGACACTCATGACAGTTATATGTAAGTTTCTATTAAAAATGTGTTTATATTGTCTCTGAACCATGGAACATTCACTTGTTTTGTTGACATAATCCAAAGAAGAAGGATGGTGCTCATTTTTGTTGATCATGCACATTACCGTCCTCTCTTGTTTTGCTATTATTTGATAGCATGTACAACAATATAATCAGTCAAAATGAAATTCTAGCTTCTCCTGGAATTCAGTGATTAAAACACAAACTATACAACATGATCTATTGAGTCTTGGTTTCACATCAAACTGCCTCCACTTTTTTCAGCAAAAGCAAACTTCAGTCAGCTAATAAGAATAGGCATGGCTCATCAACATACTTTCTTCACGCATTAATCTTAAACTCTTCAAAAGTCATCAGGATTTTATTTCTTAGGCTCCATATTGAATTGCTGAATTTTGCAGAAGGCATTGCAAGTTACACAGGGGGGATAGACACAATTGCCACTAAGACATTAAAGAGAGGTGGAGGAAAATCTAAAGAATATAGATGTATACTTTTTGTAAAAAGAAAATTTGGGGCTAAGAACAACCACTTTTCAACTTGCACTGAAGATATTTGAGTTTGGTTTTCTCACTTAATTTGTTTAGAATGAAACTCATAGAGTAACTTCTTGAGTAGTGATTTGACAGACTCTTTAGGCAAACCCTTTGGGCAAAGAGTATATTAATATTAGAATTTTTTGTTTTCCAAATTGTATAAGCAATGTGAAGAACCACATCAAAACAAAGTTGTTTTTATTTTCATCTAAATCCATGTTGCATGACCTTTGAGGCCATCTGTCACACACCCTCCCTCAATTTGCCGACTGTTGTTTCTGCTACAACCTTATCAACCTTAGATATACATTCTCATGCATTCCTATATTTTCTCTTTGGATTTCCATCTTCATCACTTCTTTGATGTTCTGGGTCAAAACCCATCCTTTCAATTGTCTTTCTAGTTATACCTGTGCACATTGAGCGTTCCTTTATTCCACATCTCCTTATTACTTACATGAATTTTTTTTTCCCAAATTATTTTGCACTGGTTTGTATATTGCTTAGCAATTTTGCACTGGTTACATGTGTTTCATATCTTTTCAAGTAGATTGTTATAACATGGAAAGCACAGACTGTCTCTGACTCTTATTCTTCTCAAACTACTGAAGTTTTGAACGTATAACAAGTATGTGTTGGATGAATTAATGAACACTGTATAGAACTATTTAAAAGTGAGTTTTTATGGAGGGTCTTTTATTTAACTGCTTAACAGTATATATGATGAATGATAACATTATATGATGAACCAATAACAACATCAAAAATACCACTTATTCAGAATGATGTACTGGTTTAATCTAGTCTAATTCTCATTTTACAGATGGAAAAACTGAATAGATAAATGGCTCAATTGTTATAAACTCAGTGAGTAAGGAGAAGGGTAACTGGATATTCCCACACACAGTCCCCCGTTGTCACCTATTAGTCCCATCCCCTCCATTATTAAATATTGCCAACGAAAAGATACACTGATCTAAAATAAATATAATGGTGTCAGGTCACCTTGCCGTTTGCTAACGGGCAACATAGAGCATACTGGAGTTCAGCTCATGCTTGAGAAACATACAATTGTAGATCAAGGGCTGGCTTCACCATGCCCTAGTCCAAAGAACTCAGGTGAGTAACTTAAATTCCAAGTTTGTTTATTCACCTGTAAAATGGTACTAATAATTGTATTTACGTCATAGTTCTTAACACATCTGATATATTTCTGTGGCATATAAGAAGCTGTTAGTGATTGCTATCTATAATTATTCATTCTTTAGGGCTATATGATTTTTTTTGTTGTTTGCTTATTTATTTTGAGAGTGGCAGACAGAGAGCATGACAACCAGGAGATGGGAGTCAGAGAGAGAGAGAGAGAGAGAGAGAGAGAGAGAGAGGGAGAGAGAATGAATCCCATGCAGGCTCCATGCTATTAGTAGAGCCTGACACGAGGCTTCATCTCATGAACTATGAGATCATGACCTGAGCTGAAAGCAAGAGTCAGTTGTATGCTAACTGACTGAGCCACCCAGGCACCCAAAGGACTATATAGTTTAAAAAGAATTTCTAATTACATTAATTTCATGTACTTTATATATTTGCAAATGGATATCAACCCATATATTTAGTGGTATACCACTTTAAAAAATGTATGTCTTTCTACTCTACTTTGTCAGTATCTCCAGGAAATCTTCTCTTACAGTTTTCTCTAAATTACCTACAGAAAAAAATTTTCTCAGTTTCCAGTTTGGGTTATTTTATTTTATTATTATTATGATGATGATTTTGAATGTTTGTTTATTTTTGAGAGAGAGAAACAGAGAAAGAGTCATGGGAGGGGCAGAGAGAGAGAGAGAGGGAGACACAGAATCTGAAGCAGGCTCCAGGCTTTTAGCTGTCAGCCAGAGCCCTATGGCCAGTGGGGGAGGGGGGGCCTCCAACTTAGGAACTGTGCTTTCACCACCTGAGCTGACCTCAGAAGCTTAACTGAACCATTCAGTCCCCTCCAGTTTAGGTGACTTTGATGTTATAAGTACTTTTGTTTTTGTTTTCAGGAGAACTCTCATGATCTTCATTTTAAAAATAGCTGTCACCATTCTTAAATTACTTGATAGGTTTAGTCATATGTCTCCTTGAAGAACTACCTTTTTCATTCAAAAAGTGAAATGATGAAAAATAATACTGAGAAAAATTGCTTATTTTATTTTTATGTAGTGCAATACTTTATAGCTATTTCTTTTAAAACCACAAACTGAATGTAAAATTCACAGGACAAAACTGTAGATTTCTTTTATTAATTTCATATCTTATGTGTTTTAATTTCAGTCCACACCCCTTTTCTCAGATGATTGGAAAAAATAACTTTCTGGAAAATGTGTTACAAACCATTAATTTTTTAAAGCATTTGCTATTATCTAAAATCAAACTAGCACAAATGTCTTTTCTTGGTCACAAGCAGATTTGAAGTATGGCTGTACCCGGGCAAACTCCAAGTACCTACTCTACATAAATTGATCTCCCAAAGGAAAATGTATTATGCTTATAATTGAAGTTATCATTTCTAATACCACCATTAATGCTGATTGAATCTTGAATTTGTGTTGGGATCATTTATTTGAGGACACTATATCTCTTAAAAATTCATGTCAAGTACACCCTATAAAGGTTAATCTACAGTCTTGGAGCTATTTCTTAGGCTTTGGCAACCTGGAGAAGGTCAGATTATGAATCTATGCAAAAATAAGAGCCTATTTTTTTTAATGGGTTGAGTGCAATATCTATTTTACAAGAAAGCTAAGGATTGGTAAGTTAGATTAAAGTTTTATTTCTTAAATATAAGGATTGGTAGATATGTTCACAATATTACCCTTTTTAAACTCCTCATTTTCTTTTTGTTGAAATTAGAATTTTTATTTTAAGCCATCTCGTCTACTCTTCATATGGTGAGTTCTGGGAATAAGTAACTTCCTCCAGTGCACCCATTTCCTTGTCTCTCTCTTTTTTCCCCCTTTTCCTAGATAGATGAATGCTCCATCCCTAACTATCCAGTTGCTGTATTTAGAAACCTTGAGGGAAGTGTCACGCTTGATGTCTCTCTCTCTTCCCTTTTGCCATATCTGATCAATCTTCAGATTTTGTATATGTCTTCTCAAAATTAGCTACAGAAGATAATGAAAGCATCAACATCTTTCTCTGCTCTCTCTCATTGCTTTATCTGCCTATTAGGCTGAACCAGATGAAATTGGCATTTTTATCAGGCAAGAAAAACCTCTCATAGATTCATAATCCATGCATTTCAACCTAAATATTTTTCTGTTAGTTTTTCCTAATTCATTGGTTTCCATTGCAGTAAGAGAAATCTTTCAGAAACATGAATCTGATCATATATCACAGTTGTTAGCCCCCTTTAATGGTTTTCCATTGTGTCCATGATAATGTCCAAATTCCTTTATATGACCTACAATGTCCTGCATCAGCCAGTCTCCATTGACTTCTTTAGTATCATTTTTTTGCAACTCACCCCCCCATACCATTTTGTTAATCTTATCCCTGGTCTTTGTAGGTATCTTTTTTTTCCACATGGTCTGTCCTCACTGTTTTTTACTTGGCTGAATTCAATTCATCTTTTAGATTTCAGTGTATCTGCCAGTTTCTCTGACCCCCAGATCTTTGTTTGAAGCTTTCTTAGGTGGTTCTACAGCACACACCTACTGCATTTAATCTTATGTTTGTTTTTCATCCCCTTTACACAATAGCTCCATGAAGGAGAGTACCCATATCTTCTGGTTGATACCTGGGCTTCTAGTGGTAATGCATTGCAGGTATTCAATACATTCTTGGGCAAGTTACTTATTCTCTCAAGTTAGCCTCTGTTTCCATGTATCAAACATGAGAGTAACTTCATCTTTGATACATGGAAGTGGTGGTGAGGACTTCCTGACATTAGTAATAGCACTTTTGGGTAGGCTATTTTTTTTAAATGTTTTTTATTTAGTTTTGAGAGAGAGAGAGAGAGTGCGAGCAGGGGAGGGGCAGAGCGAGAGGGAGAGACAGAATCTGAAGCAGGCTCCAGGCTCTGAGCTGTCAGCACAGAGCCCGACGTAGGGCTCGAACCCACAAACTGTGAGATCATGACCTGAGCCAAAGTCAGATGCTTAACCGATGGAGCCACCCAGGCGCCCTGAGGCTATTCTTATTGTAGTTCCCTTCCTCATTTACTTCCTTAGTATTTATTTGTTTCCTTTCATTTGAGCTTTATTTTCTTACTGGTAAAGGAGAGATTTCGGGTGTGATTTAGGGAGGAGGAGGATGGAAAATAAAATGGAGTTACATTTCCAATCCCCCTGCCAACTTACCTCCCTGGGATGGGGTTTAGGCAACTGTATAGAGAGAGGCAGAAGTGCCAGGATTTCTCAGGACTGTGTTGTCTTCAGGTAATAAAGTGGGCACAGAGTTTGGAAGGAGACACTTTTGCCGTCTTGCATGGGCTCCAGTATTTTGTGACTCTCAGAGGACGGGGACCTTGAGTTTGCCGGGCTCAGGTTACGGGGATTTATTGTGAGACTACACCTGGCAGTCGGGAAGGCAGCGCTATCTCATGGGAATAAAGAAGAGTAAACATAACATGGCAGCTTTTGCAGAGACTAGACCTAGATTCAAGACTCTCTAAGCGAGCTTTGCTTTATGGACCTTCGTTTTTGTGTCCTATTAATGGCACTCGCAAGATATTCCCAGGGTTGTTTTGTTTTGTCTTCTCCCTTCTCCCCTTGCTGCTAGCTGTTTCACATATCCTCTGCTCATATTCCCTTTTGACAAAGCTTTTATCTATTCAGAACACCTATTCCTAGCTGAAATTATTTTCATTATATCTCAGAAGATAAGACTAAATAGGAAACCGGCTCATTTGACTTCGAACTTAATTTCTGATCCTGTGCTTCTGCGAGCATCACTGTGTTTACTCATTTATCCATTCAGCTGATTTGTTCCACACATACTCAGTGAGCATCTCTTGTATTTTAGGCATTTTTTTTTTTTTGGTATGTGCAATAATACCTAGGTACACATAGACGTCCCTGCCCTAAAGACACTCCTGTTCTAGCAACATTCAAACTATTGCACTTTAATATTGGAAATGGAGAAGAGACTGAGGCTGGGGCAGACCAGTGAGATACCAATTGCACGTGATCAGCAAAGTAACAGATGAGGACACTGAGGCCTTGCTTCCAGGGCTCCTCGAGGCAGCTCAGTGCTTTCATTCTCTCCACTGATTGCACACAGTCCTCCCTTCTGTCTTCCTCTGAGTCCGCTACACATACTTCATACCTTTCCTCCCATCAGACTGTTCCCTCCGGTGTCCCATAGAGCAGATTGCTGCCTCCTGTGTCATACAGAACCCTCTGTTTCCCTAGGCCAGGGGTGCTTTATCTATGAAGTTAATTCAGGGGCTGGAGAGCACTCATGAATTAATACATATTATGTCTGGGTGTTGCGTTTGCATTTTAGCAGGCATTTTCTAACATTGAACCCCGCCTACAAACCACCTCTAAAGATAATTTCAACCTCTTTATTTTTTTTTTTCAGGCTACTGGGGAAGCCATTGGCTGACAGGCTATCTTTTAATTGCTTCCTAAATCTCACCATCTATGTGGCCAGTTGGTAAATACTCTCTTAAAACCCAACCAAAAGGGACGTAAATCAGAATCATTTGTTTTTATGCCAACTGTTGCATATGTCCTTCATTCTTAAAAAAAAAAAAGAAAACATTGTGAATCTAAAATACGATGAAATTGTTTCCACATTATGCTCATTAAAAACTTAGGTAGGTCTTCCTTGTGTTTGACATTATACAGAAGGAGTCTCCGGTAAGATCTTGAGGTGGGAGGAGCTATCATCAGTGAATAGCTGTTTGAGTTCAGAGATGCAACCCGATTACAGCACTGCATTATTAACCGTCAGGGCATTACTACCATCCCCCTGAGCATTGTTCTGCCTAAAATACCAGGGCATTTATTGCCTTGAACCCCAAGACTCACCACACTCAGAGCTACTGGTTGCTTTGGGGACAGAGTGGCGTTCAGAAGCAATAACAGCCTCAGATCTTAGTGTTTCCCAGCTGTCATTCTCTTGTCACACCCTCCTTAAAAGGGTTTGGGGTTCTCCTCTCATTACATATGCATAGCTTCCATTAGTGTTAATCACATGCTCCATTTTAGAGCTGTTTTGGCCCCTCCGGTTAAATGGGCGTTTAAGCAGTTTTTAATGCATTATATGTACTTATTTTTTAAATGAGTATTATATGCCCAATTGACTGGAATGAATACAAAGTCCATCAGGTGAATACAGATTTATAATTGTTTTTAAAGCATGTATTATTTACTCGACCAACCATGACAACCCTTTTGGAGTCACTCCAGCTGAGAGGGGAAATACATGTATATGTCAATACCAAATAAACCCCCATGAAATCTTTGCATGCCTTTCCCTCATTTAAGCTTAAAGCTTATTTGGGCTAATCGTTTCCTCTCAGTTTCTCTCTCTCTTCACCAACAAATTCTCAACATACTGTTCACTATTTTTAGCTTGCATCACCATCATCTGTGAACTAGATGAGAGCTACACAAAGCCCCATTCAATTCAAATAAAGTCAACATATTCCATAAGATGCATAGCGTCTGCATGACATTAGGACCTGATACTGAAAACACAAGACACACTTAGTTCTTTTTTTTTTTAATGTGTTTTTTTATTTTTGAGAGAGAGAGACAGTGTGAGCAGGGGAGGGTCAGAGAGAGAGGGAGACAGAATCTGAAGACAGGCTCCAGGCTCTGAGCTAGCTGTCAGCACGGAGCCTGATGCGGGGCTCGAACCCAGGAACCGTGAGATTATGACCTGAGCCGAAGCCGGACGCTCAACTGACTAAGTCACCCAGGTGCATTGATATGCTCAGTTCTTAAGTCACATGTAACTGACCTACATAACTCATAGTATTTAAGAAATTATTTCATTTTACAAATTATCCAATCTGTCTAAAAATTACTGTACCTAACAAATTGAGAAGAAATTAAATATATTCCTTGTTTTTTTCTCATACAATTAAACAAGACTCTGCTCTTCTTCCATAGCATTAAGCAAGATTCCTATCTTTTCTCCCTTCCCTGTGTTGCTAAGATTATTCCAAAATTGTTTGCTAAATCTTTGTACTTTTTTTTGTAGTATCTTCACTTTTTACCATAACAATAAATTGACTGTATCGTAGGACACTGGAATTGACTTTTTATTAGCTTTTAAAACTCCAAACAGATACAACATACAGTCTTAGGCAATGTATTCAGAACCTATATCAAATGAAAGATGGCTGTTCTAGACCATAAAGTAAACCATGTACTATGGTTGGTAGAAATGAAATCCATGTCAGGTTTGGGAAGAAAATGGCTTTCTTACCACCAGAGAAGTACAACACATAGGACTTTTAGACAATGAAATCGAAGTTTTAAAATTTCGAAAGTACTTTAGCCTGCCATTCTTTGTGGTTCCAAAACGAATGTATGAGCAAGACCGTATTCATTGAAGTAACGAAGAGTAATCTTCTCTGTGGTGCATACTTGTGAAGATCGTTCCTGAAGAGAGTGCTGTGGCCCCTGAAAGTTTGCAGAAACTGGCCATGTCTGCAACTCTCCCCCAGACTGGAGGGTGGTCTGAGACTTGCTAGTAGAGTCAAGTCTTCCCAGGTAGCAGGACCCTAAGCACAGGTGTGTGGCTGGCTGTTGTCCAGGTTCCTAACCCGGCCCTTGTTGATGGTTCATTAGAATACACTTGGGTGTTCTTGCGTGGCTGTCAGAGAGGGCAGCTTCGTTATGACAATGTGGTTCGGAAATAAGGCAGCTGTGTGGGGAATGTGGTCTCTTTATTCGAGGAAAAAACAAACTCACCTTCATAAAAGCTGTTCTTGGAGAATCATAATGAAGTAAGGTGAGTTTACATACTAAAAAATTCCATGTCAAAATTCTCAATAATGTATTGTCAGCCACCGTCTTTATGTCTGTGTTACTTAATTATAGATTAATGCTGTTCCATGTCTGATAACAGAGTCTGTTTAACTTAATATTATTACATATTTTATACCATTCATTTTCTTTTGGGTTTTTTTACTGTTTAGCTTTCTTATTCAAGCCCGTCCATCCTTCCATATTTTTCCCCTTTTTTTCTTTCCTATTCTTTGTTTTCTCACAAATTCTCATTGCAAATTTGTTACATTAATTTGGTTTTGCATGAAATAGGGTTCAAGTCGTTTTTGTAGGGTTCACGTTTTTAAGACCATCGGCATTTACGAGGACTATATACATACAAAAAGATAATAATTTAGTAGAAGTGTATACATAGAGTGTTAACAAAAATACCAGTAGGATGATGTTTGTTGGTGAATTTTTTTTTACTTGCTTGATATGTTCATTTCTATATTGGTCAATCATTAGCAGTAGCAAGTCTTTCTTAAATTGAAGAAAGGCATTTCTAGGGTGCTTGGATAGCTCACTTGATTAAGCGTCTGACTCTTCATCTCGCTCAGGTCATGATCTCCTGGTTCTGTTGATGGGATTGAGCCCTGTGTTGGGCTCTGTGCTGACAATGTGGGGCCTGCTTGGGATTCTCTCTCTATCTCTCTCTCTTTTCCTCTAGCATATGAGATCTCTCTTTCTCTCTCAAACTAAATAAACTTAAAGAAAAAAAGAAAGGAAATCATTTCCCTGCAAGAATCAAAATGATTTTTATTAAAAATTATAAAAATATTCCTCAATGCCCTTTTGCATATCTTGGTTAATTATATGAATTTTTAAGAATGTAAAATATGTAGTTGATGTAGTCTGTACAATAAAAGTATTATATGTAAAAGTAATACCTTGACTTCCAGTTGGGAAATATTATCATTATAATACCTAGCTAACCCAAAGTATAATTTACAAAAGAATAAAATAAAAACTTTACATGATATGGTAAAAAGATTGTAAGAAAAATCTTTGCATTGAATTTCCTCTCCCTTTTTAAAAAGTAAGCCTTTTCAAGTGGTTCATAATTTAGGGGAAATAACTCTAGGGAAGAGAGATCTTTGTTTGTTTCGACCTCCCTCATCATCAAAATATTTTCTCTACTATTTTATAAGCAACCGACTTTCATTCGTATGTCCTTGTTCCTTAGTGCAAAGTCCTGTGTGAATGGGCCACATTCCCTTACACATACAGGTCCCTGTAGGACAATCGCATAGATTAACTGACCTGGGTCATTAATTGTTACACTTGAAGAACTCTATAAACTTGAGCAGAGAAGTGAGTAGTAATGTGACATTGACCATGGGGAATGGCATTTTTCTTTTCTTTTTTTTTTTTTTTTTTTTTTTTTTTTTTGCTGTTTGTTTGCTTGTATTTTAAAAATTTTACCCCCTGGTTATTTCCCACTTGGAAGCAGTATTATTGAAATGTCTTATTAAAATAAACGGCTTCCACATTTAGTAATGTCTCAGAATGCCCAAGCATTTCCTTGGTTGGAAAAACTCTAGATTTTACTGCACTCTTTCATTAGTAAGGCAACAACGTGATAGCTTCTCCTACATAAGTTCTCTGCTGCTGTTCAAGTGGAAATAGTTAAGTAAAAAAGCATTAACATCAAGGTGCTGCTGCTATTTCAGTTCAGAAAAATAATGGAGATGAAATTGTAATTTTGTTTATTGATATTAATACTTGGAGCTTCTCTTCCCTCTGTTATGCAGATGGTGGCATCAATGAGAGATTTGCTTGCAACAGAACAGAACACACAAAACTGAACCAACCAAAAGTATGTTTTACAGAAGGATAAAATAAAACTTTACATGAGAGATGACTGTAAAAATATATTCCCACTGCATTTTCTCACCGCCTCTTTTTAAAGCCAGGTTTAAAGTATGTATATTCCTATGTTGCTTTTTAAAAGCATATATTTCTTGCATACCTTACTTTATTTTTAAACCTTTCTAAATGTTTGTTAAAATACCACAAGCCGACCAAGCCAACTGCAAAAGAAAGAAATCAATTTGGTATGACAGATACGTCCTCAAAACGTCATTTCTCCAAGAAATAAGAAAACATATTCAGGTTTTCAGAGGAGAGGAATAGCAGATGAATTTTACGGAGTTGAAGTATTCTTTCTCTCTGTCTCTTTCAAAACCCCTGAAATAAACTCCGAAGCTGAGCTGATTTCATGTTAGAAAGCTGTCCTAAATACACACTGACAGAGGGAATGTGTGAATGGACACAGAGCTGTCTGCTCCCTCACACATGCCACCACACACACTCTCAAGTTCTGAATTGTTTAAGAAGACGGTGCAGAGTCCTTGAACTTATTTTTAAAATACAGTTCAGCTAAGATGAATGCAGACTCATGTGCTCGTCCACATGTGTGTCTCTAGGCCGAAAACAGTTCACCTGATATTCAGGTGAGCATGCATTAGAAAATTATACCATCGCTGTTAGCATCTTTATGGGTTGAATAAACATCCTGGTGAATATTATGATTGATCCAGGGAAAAAAAAAGCATAAAAAGAAAGTCGTCGGTGCACTTTAACTTGGTATGGTTGGTTCGAAAGGGGCTTTCTTCCTTTCCTTGCGCGGCACAACAAAGCACCGAGAAGAATCTACAGTGATATAAAGAAATAGAATTCCTATATATCTTTATTGAGTGTGACATGATATAATCAAAGAATGCACATAATTAAGTACTCAAGCTCAGAGCATCTTTGAAGCGGGAATTCTGCTGATTTTTTATTTTATGTGATTGCTTACAGATTAGTTCTCCATTTGCTCCTAAAGAATATACTTAAACACTCAATCAATGAATAACCTACAGCAGTTTGTTGTAGATTCAATAATGGGGAATGGTGCATTGTACCAGGATAGTCAGATATACCCATAGGGAGTGTCAGTGGTCAAAATGCCTCCATTGCCAGAAGGTAGTCTGAAAATGGTCTGGAAATTCAATACAGCATTGACCCTACTTGTATACATGATCCACAGTCAGTTTCTCAAGCACACTTGAAGTTTTAAAAAGAACCATTGAAAAAAAAGCTGGAATTAAGAAAAGCTGTTTTAAATGAGGGTGTTTTTTTGGTGAAATAGTTGATTTTTAATGTATTAGTTTAAATAGGCTAGGTAGAAAATCTAATCATTTTCACTTTAGGTTAAATGTGTCTAAAGTTATTTTAAAATAATTTAATATAATATTTTAAGGCTTAAAAAATAACCTAATGTTTTAAAGTTATGTACTTGTATTTCTATTTGTGTGAGTACCGTTAAATACTCTCCTATTTCATCCTAAAATCTCTTGATTCTCAAACAACAAACGGCCATATGTAGACACACACCTTGGGATGTCTGTCTGATTTCTTTATTAATTCATTTTTTCCCTTTATTTTATCAGTGAATTAAGAACCGGTGGTAAGATTTCTAAGTAAACAGACTAGAGTCTTTTACCCAATATACAGATGTGTTTGCTTTTCCCTACATTCTGAGAGTCGCCAGTTTATGTTCATTAAAATACATGTTAATGTTGATTCTCTAATTATCAGGTGCTTTCCTCTGTGTAGTTATTCCCAGTTGCTTGAAGATGGTACCTTTGGTATTCTGAAATCAGAAGAAGATGAGGAATTGGGACTTCTACCAGTGGAAAAAGATAATCACTTATTTTGGAATATACTTACTTTGAGAATGCAGAAATTTCCTGTCTTTCTCACATATGCACTGAGTTCCTTTTCTCAGTGTTAGTAAATTGAGAACGTACATTCTCACATTACATACATTCTAGCATATATTTTGTAAGTTTAGATTTCTCATTTTCCAGATAAAAGGAGAGCTACAATAGCATGTTAAGAACTGCAAGTACACTTATATGTGATAGTAAATATTACACATATGTAAATAATGTCTGCGTGCACACAACACACGCACAAACCGTATGTGATAGTATTACATATATGTAAATAATGTCTGTGTGCACGTAACACACGCACAAACATGTATGTGATACTAAATGTTACACATATGTAAATAATGTCTGCGTGCACATAAAACACGCACAAACAGTATGTGATAGTAAATATTGCACATATGTAAATAATGTCTGCGTGCACACAACACATGCATAACACGTATGTTTAGTATTTCACTTGGGATTAGTAAATGTATAAATAAGACATAAATTCCACCTGCTTTAGAAGCTGGTACCTAAATCTTAGTTTGACATTTATGGTGATTTGGCCAAATGGCATGGGCAATCATAGAATCATCCTGTGATGTTGCTGAGAATAAAATTCTTTGATAAACCATATACTGCATCCTATTGATTTTTGTCATGATGCAGATTTTATGTCAGATTTCAGTAGTGCTTTGATGATGGTAACAATAATTCGAGTGTTATTTTTTTGTCCACATTGACAGGTTTGCTTTTTCTCTGTCTACAGATTACCGTTTTAGGAACTTCCTTTCAATCTGATGGCTTATCAGTTGGTACTTCTGTTTAAGATAAGTACTATTTCCCTAATTACAGATGAAGAAGTAGTATTATAATACAAGTTGATTACTGTACACAATCAAATAAGAGTTCATTTTAATGATTCATTGGTTTTTCTATTTAACTTTCTTCTCTTTTAAGATAAAGACTATATTCTTCTGTAAAAGGATTTACTTGATCTTCTGTTTATGAAAGATGTGAATACATCTTTGTAGTAAAAATACACAAAGTTTCTGGAATTGGGCTGGGCTCACCATTGGTTGGTTGCATAACAAATGCTAACTCTCTGCATTCTGCCCTGTATTCTGTATTCACACAAGAATTCTACTGTTTTGCGCCTTTTCGTGAGAGAAGACTATATTTTCTAATTTGGGCAAATCATCTGGGAAGTCACAGTGTACCTTGAAAATAACACAGGCTAGAGAACAAAGTTTGCATAAGGACTGAGCTCAAGAGGGTTAAGAACTGGAAGTACCAGAAAAACTTCGCTTTTACTCTGACTCATAATCATCACCTAACAGTAATGATCCAGAAGTGTTTTTCTAGTTTAAAACTAAATGACAGGCCGCCAGAGGACAGGCAACTATGAGTTTGCCTTTTCATAGTTGTTCGTTCAGCTCCAGACATACAGAAGGTGCTCAGTAAATAGTGTTTACATGATAGAGCAAACGGCTACAATTCTTCTTTATTTCCACCTTTATGCAGGCATGTAAGTTATTGATTTAATGATCTTGTGATTTTTAAAAAAATAATCCATTTTTTTTAAAACATTCTATTTCAACATTGACTAATTTTTCCAATTACTATTTTTCCTAAGACTGAAGCTAAAGCAGTTCCATACGGATCCTAATTCAGCTTTCTTATCCTCAGAGATCTTTGATCTTCATTTATTTTCTACTCACCCTGCTAAATGGTATTATACCTAGCACAATAATCCTACCTCAATTGCAGGATTTATAAGAGCTTAGTGATCTTAGTTTATGAGTCATCATTTTTTAAGTAGCTCTTTTTTTAAACTCAGATCTTTACCATTATTTTTCTGGGTGGGACCTTCAAAACACCTTTCCTCCTACCTAGAAATTAGTGCATGCTCTACTTTCACCAGTGCAAATATTTACCAAGAAGAGAGAGAAAGAAAATAATCTTGCACCCTCCCCACCCCTCCTTCTGCAACCTAAAAGCATTTTGCTTTCTAGAGCTCTATAAAAGTTCAGCACATAAAAGGTTAGGAGCCTGACTTTTTTCTGTCGTGTATATCTTTGAAAAATTGGTTTATGAAGAGTCATACATCATGTAGCCAGACATATGGGAATAGTTAAAGATTAAGGTAAATAGACAAATTGAACTGCTTTAAATCATTTTCCTGGTTTCAGTTTTATGAAAGAGCTTATGAACAGAAGCTGACACTAAGCAATCACAATCGGCTCTTCTGTATGTTTTCGACAGTGGTAAAGACTTTAGTGTCACAGACTGTTGCATCACGGGTAGTTACATCAATTTGATTGGTGTCCAGATTTCAAAAATGTTACCTTGTCAAACCGTAACCTTTTCTAAGTTTTTCATTTGTCATTGTTTTGTAGATTATATCATTTATTTTACATTACCTGTATCAGAAAGCATGGATCATGGATGATAAGATTTTTTTTATTATATATTGGTTGTTTTTGTTTTTTAAATAAAATTAATACTGTAGGCATTTGTGTTTGAAAGGGACTAATTGAATATTTTGGAAGGAAGTTTGATTTCATGTAACAAACATTACTGTAACTCTGCCGAAGGAGACCTTTGATTCCTTTTTATGACAAAAAAAAGGAGAGAGAGATTTTCAGAACCATTAGGATCACATTTGTAATAAATTGAATAAATATACTGAACTTTTCCAGGGTACCTAATACACTAATATCCTGTGGAGAGAAGCTGGCTGTTGGACTTTAAGGTAGGTCCCAGGAATTTGCCCACTGGCAAAGTGACAAGCCCCTACTCTTATGAAAAGTATTATGGGATCTTTAATGTCCACACAGGAGAGTAAGGATTTAAGATTTTGTGGTCTCATTTGAAAGACCCCTACATAGTAAACTGCATGGAACTCAATTTATCTACCTCAGAAAGGAGAGAAGGCTTTGTAGCCCCTGTACCTATAAATCTAAGAAATGCTGTGAATATATGCCTTCATATTCATGCAGCACCAATCCCCTTCTTAGAAAAATAATAAAAATAACAAGGTCTGTGATCATCAGGCTGATATAGATGAAAATCTATTAACTTTTCATCATTATCACAGCTCTCGTGTCAAAGCACAGACATCCGTGGGGCCAGCTCACCTCCCCCGGTAGCTGTGCAAAGAGATAGATGAAGATCTTTTACATACTTTGTTGGTTGGCCTTTTATAGTGTATGTGCTCGATTTAGGAACCGCTGATGGCAGAGTGTAATTTAAGAAGACTACAAATATTTGCACAGCTTTGTGAGCCCAGTTTATAAGACATCCAGCTAACAAGGTTTCTCCTATTCTGAGTGGAATGTGAATGATAGGAAAAAGAGTAACTTCTAGAAAACGTTGATGAAGTTTATTGGAGAATTTGATTGATTCTATGTGATAATACATATGTTTATGCCCAGCCTGGAGACTGATATGTGTATATTAGGCACTGCATAAGTGTTAGGTTTTTATTCTGTTAAAATGTGCTAAATGTCACTAGAAATGTGTATAAGAGGTAATCCTGTGAAGTGCACTGAAGTACCTCATGATGTAAATGAATGAACTGTTTCTTAACAAGGAATTTGGACATGAAGGAGAAAAACACCATCATGCATATTTTGATAAAATTCTAGCATTTTTGTGGTTGGGGATCTTTCTGAGATCGAGTGCTCCCAGCAATCGTGTCCTCAGTCTTTCCTTATCATATCTCCCAAGTGTGCACACACTCACACAGGCACACACAAAAATAGTTTTGATCCACTTGAAAAATGAGGTTGTGTGTGTGTAGGTCAGGTTAGCTAAGTGACTTGTTTACAAGAATACGGTTTATGCCTGCATAAAATATTACTATAAATTCATGAGTTTCTAATTCTTTCTCTAAACATTTAGCTTATCAACTCAGAAAGATATATCCATTCTTTCAAATGGAATACACCTACCTCCCCTGAATCTGTTCTTCATGACCATGAAATTCTATTTCAGAATAGAAACCACCATTTTACAGATATTCTTTCATTTTTCCAGCAGTCCAGCATACTCATAACTTCATTTCATTTGTGAAATGAAGGGACTTAAAACTAAGAAAAAAAAGAATGATTATCTAATCATTGATAGGATCTTTATTCTTTACCTTCAAAATTAGTTATTTTTAAAAAACAAATCAGATTCGTTAAACATTTGGATTCAGAGCACTATAAACTTTTTTCTTCTCACTGTTCCTGGAAACAATGGAAGTTCAATATTTCATTGAACATTTATGGCATCCAGTGTGAAACAGCCTTTCTCTTTAAGGTGTTGTCATTAGTTAAGTCAGTTATCCCAGCAATTTAAACAATTAAAACATATCCCGAAATATCCATAAAACTTGACAATGTATCACTGAAGCAATACTCTAATAAAGTTAATGCACTATATTATAACTTAAAAAAAATCTTAGATCATTTAAAATTTCTCTGGTATGCTTGATCACGGAATTATATTAAAACATTTTTAAGTTTAAGAGCACATTTAGGTCACTTGTGATGATGGATATACTTTTTAAAGTTTCTTAATATTGGCTATAAAGCAAGTGTCAATGAGCTTGAACTGCAGGAGAATGGTTTTTCTGCTTTCCACAAGGTGGTTCCAAACTCTGGGCACTAGAGGGAGCTGTTGTAACTGATTGCAGCAAGAAGACACCTGAATTTGTTCCTTGACTCAATACTATCACGATCCAAAAATGTCCCTAATGAAATACTATATTGTTATTAGTTTTTAACATTGGGTTCTGTGAATATCATCAGCACAACTTGCAAAGAAAATCACAAAAATATAATTAAAACAAAAAGCTCCCTAACTTGACAACTTTGTTGAAGGGAAATCAAGATTGTCCTCTCCCGCCCTTTTTAATTCTCTCCCAGTCTTTCTTCAGGATGTATAGGTTGGGGACACATTTGTATAAATGGCAAGAAAAACGGGCTTGTCAGTCAATGAACATTAACTTTAAATGCACACAGCCACAAAAGATTGCTTTTTAAAACAAACGCGTCAAGAGGCTGCAGGTCCAACTTTTCTCACAGTGCTTGAGTTAAATTGGAGCCATTCAAGGATGTCTGCACATAAGGATACATCATCTTTATGTCAGAAAACGTCGCTTTATATGAAAATTGAAGGACTGTCTCCGCCCCCTGCCCCCGCCCTCCTGGTAGTTATTTATAAAGGCGTCATTGGTAGTTGCCTTTCTCAGACCTTCCCCGCAGGCATGATCAGACTCAAGCAGGCAGCTATTTCCCTTTAATTTTCCCCAGCAAGCCAGTAATGCTTATGATTATTGTGAAGTCAGGAAAAGTTTAGTTTCATCAAGTGACATGTAGTGATACAATTAGTTACTTAAGCACTTCTCATAAAATGTTCCACCATGGAACCTAGTTGTCAGATGCAGCTAAATATTAGCGTCTCATATTAAACACGAGACTAAGGCTGCCTCGTGGAAAGCGCAGCTGACAGCTCTCAACATGAGCTGAATGATCACTCTCCATTGTAATCGATTCTGTAAGTACTGAACACAAACCCCCAGGCAATTGAAGAAAATAGGATGATGAAGGACTGCAAACTAATATGTTACACATCTTCATTGATTAGACATTGATTAACCATTATTTTCCTGAATGACAAACAGCTAGTGGTAAAGTAACTGAGGCTTGTGATTTATTTACATCTTAGACAGAGATGACTTCTTTATTCGGCTGATTGTGAGCTAATGCTACACCCGGAGACAGCAATAGTTTAAGAAACAGGCTGCTGTTTTCTTTCTTTATTAAAAAAAAATCCTTCCCTGGAAGTCTTAGATTTCTGGCACGTTTTTTTTGGAAACAAATTTAACTAGATTTTAAAATGGTCAGCTGAATTCCAAAATACAGAACATGTAGCTGGGGTATAACTGCATTTAAAGGGAAGATCATTTTATAGACTTGGTATTTACAAGCATATTGATCACTGTTTATTGAGCTTTTAATTTAATTCTCTCTTTTCTTCGGTGCCTTATTGGCAGTTATACACAATTCTAGAATGAGCCGACTAAGAGTGTGTCTGTTGCTTATTTTCCTTCTGTGAAGCCTATTGCTTTACTACTATGGGACTCTGTTGAGATATGATGCGTAATGCACGTAGGGAGGCAAATATTTCACAGCTTAAATAATTTTTGGTTCATATAAAACTGGGATATTATAGACAATCTTGGATTTATGTCGCAAAATCTTGTGGCAGTACTGTAAAATTTCTTAAATCTATTTCAATAGATCTTGAACAACATGCCCAATGGAAAAAAATCTGCTCTTAAACTTGCAGTTTTTTTCTATTATGATGAAGAAAATAGAGCAAATATACATTGAAATGAATTAGCACAAAGTTAAAACCAAATTATAATGAGACTAATTATTTTTTTGCTTTTGCTTTCTAGAGCACTCCTGTGCATTTTGAAGATTTGTGGACAACATTATTTATAAGCAGAAATAATTAAGATGTTCTGGCATTCTTCATCATAATGGTCATGATAAAGACTTTTGATGTTCAAGAAAGCATAATTTGCTTCTCCATTGGAATTTGATTGTAAATTAGCACTAATTAATGTTCACTTAAGTGTTACAGATGTGTGATATATCTAGTTAGTCACCAAAGGAGTAACAGTAGAAAATTTGTTCTGTGAAAGTATATGAATTTAGAGTAATGATTAGAATGTCAGTTTCAAAAATGAGAAAAATTATTCATACCATTTTCAGTGTTACAAGTCAATTTTAGCCTGTATGTATCTTAGGAAAAAAGAAATTAGTAAACCATACACTTCAGTTAATTAATACAGAGATATATTAAATACCATCCTTATTAGTTATTAAATTATTAGACATGTAATTGTGAAACTTCATTGTTTTTTGCCCTTTAATGTGATTCTGACTTTAAGTTCATAAATCGAATCTCTTCATAGACATTGCCATCTTTATCACAATAAACATGCGAACATGCTTTTCCGCAAGCAACTTTTGTAGCCTCACCTAAAACACTGGGCCCTTGCATATAGGTGTTTTAACTCCAGGCTTTTCGTTAAGATTTGTTGTGCAGTTTCAGGACTTAATACTGGGGCAGAGAGAAAAATGTGTGAAATTTATTTCTATAGTTTTAATTTTAACAATTGGAAATCTAGTCTATTCATTAAAGAAATCCAGCTGTACTCCAAGGGAAACAGACTCGTTAAGTTTTAACATAGGAGGACTCTCTAGTTGGGATAACAGGCAGGGCTCAAACTTTTACAAAGGAAACCGAGGGTGAGCTTTGACTTCCCAGTTGCCCTCAGTTTAAAGTACATCGGCAGACCCATGCTAATTATAAATTACCTCCTTGGTAGTATTTTTGAGGGTTAGATTTCCCCCTTACCTTTATACAGTGCTCAGAACATAGGGAAGGGGAGGTGCTGATTGGCTAGTGGAGCATGAAGACAGAACAAATGGAAAACCATCCAACAGCCATATCCCAGAGGGAGCTCAGAACCCCAGAAAAAAGTCTAACAGTGTGTCGTTTCCCGGTCCATCTGTGGGCAGGCGAGAGCCCCACTGCAGGAGTCTGCAGGTAAAGGCGAGAATCAGACACCTGGAATTTCACAGAAGCAACAATGATGCCCTATTTGCACAACTCCTTTTGGGGGGGAAATAAAATGCCCCTCCTTTGGTGTCGGCTGTCCCCTTGTGTGTGCGTGCACGCGTGCGTGCACCTGTGCGCGCGCACACCCACCGGTACAAGAGGCTTGTGTGGAGCTGAGTATGATTCAGTTTCTTCAAGCATATTTAATATCTTTAAAATTTTAAATGAAAATGTAGCTGTCAATTTTAAACTAATTTGGATGGACAGCAATAAAATGCAAACCTCACTTCAAATTAGAATTTTCAGTGAGGGTTTCTAATGGAAAGTAATTGCTGACAATAGGAAATGACAAATTACTAATTACTTAGTTCAATTAGACTTTTGTGCCTTTGGTCCTAAGTGGCAAGCATACAGCAAATCTTGCACTTTTATAACAATTAATGACACTAAAACTATTTAAACTGCCAACAGATGTGAATAAGAAGACATGAATTGAAACTTACTTAATTTACATACTATCCCTATTTTATATCAAGTAAATGGTGTTTAATTTTTATGCTACAATTAAATATTACTAGTACAGTGCAATTTTCACAGACCTTCATAGGGAAAAATATCACTCCTCAAAAGCTGGTCAGTGTTAATGCTTCCTTTTCTCTTATCACAGCAGTATTTCTCTTTAAAATATTCTTAGAGTATGAATTTCTATCTACACAGTATTCATGGCTATACATCAGTGTTAATTAAATAGTAGCATCCCTGCTTTTTGCTTTTCTTCTCTTTATTTTCCCTCTATTCTGTTCATTTTTAATTTCCTAATCATCTATTTAGAATCTGTATATTTTTTACGCTCCTCCTTTCCCCTAAGACTAATTCAGGCGTGGTTTTGCAAAAGGATTTTGTGTAGAAGTTCAGGTCCGTTACCTGTCTCTGAACTGTTCATTTCTGGCTGTCGTTTACAGGGAACTTAATTTGGTATTCCTAGTACTATCATTTTTGATCATTTTAATTTTGCAAACATAGGATGGTCTTAATGTGTCCAGTTATAACCAGACATTTTTTTCTCTATAGGTCAGCAGCTCAGGAGACCTACAGCAGATGCGTGGGGAGTAAAACAGAAAGGCAAGCGATCCAATTACATTCTTAATGATCAATTTCCCTGTAAGACTTTACCTAATTTTATTCTTTTCTCAATGCATGTAAAAAAAATATTTACTCCTGAATTGCAAATAAAAATGCTGATCAGTACTGGGGCAAATTCACCTGGGATCTTGTGCCTCCAGAGTAAGGGCAATGATTTTTGGCAACTAAACTCATCATAAAAATAAGCATGAAAGGATGTTTGAGGAAAAAAATGCATAAAAACACTGGTGAAATTAAGGACTTTAAAATCACTGCATAACTAAGCAAAGAAGTCTTGACTCAAATGTAGAAGGCCAAAGTGGCCATGCTAGTGCTCAGTTTTCCTTTGGGAATTTCTTTAGCTTGTGAGGTTCTCTGCATGTTGCACGAGCTGAGCATCAGGAACTAGATCGCCTCCTCAGTGTTTTGGTAAGACTGCAAACCTACTCAAATCAAATGTCTATTCTTACGCTCACCAGTTACAGTTTAAGATGGCGTATATTCTGGGGCATATTGTTACTGAGAGTTCACTGTGGTTGGGTGAACAGAAGAACGTTTCTGGTCCAATTCTTCAGTAAACAAGGGTAAAATGTAGATATGTCTTGTTTTATCATATGGATACACAGGCAGGGCGAAGTAGAGGGCCCTAAGACTTGAGAGCAAACAGACGACAAATGCTTTTTCCAAGGCTTTGGCTTGATTTTTGCAGGGTTTTTTTTTTTTTTTTTTCTCTCTCTCTCTCTCCGAAATTCCTGAAATTAAGCTGTTGTCTGGAGGCAACACTGTAAACTAGATCCAAATAACCAAGGGTAGTTTTTGGACAAACCTCTGTTGTTTCACCACAGCTGTAGTTTTCTTTTCTCACAAGCCCTGTGAACTTTAAGGGCTAGAAATATAACAGAGAGTATAGTAGATAATAAAGGAAAAAGGAAAAGCTTAGGCAGGGGGTAGGAGGCCTGGGCAGGGACAGAGGAAAGAAAGACTTTCACAAATCACAAGAAAAATGGCACTGGCATTGTGCCTAAAAAAAGATAACGTGGAAAAGAGGCGATTGCAGCGATGGACTTAGCAAGTATATTTAGAGCAAGAATGAGAGGAAGAAAGAAGTGGCCTAATTAGAAGAGAGGGAGAGGGAGGGAGAGGGAGAAGGAGACGGAGCAAGAGTGCAAAGCAAGTGTCAGAAAAAAACCAGAAAGCAATGAACCTAGGGAAATTAGCAAACATCTACAAAGCTAAGGATATATCCGTCCTCACGCAGGCCACAATGCACCACGAGAATGGTATATTTTGGGTGATTTAAACATTCAAGAAATCCATCATTTCTCTTCCAGTTTCCATCATCATTCTCAAGCCACAAACAACATATAAATGTCACTTTGGTAATCTAGATTTCTTTTATATAGTTACCTGAGGAATTGAAAACAATGTACTATCTACATATTATATATTATCAATTATATGATATTGTCACACATCTATATTTTATAAATCTGTGATACGTTGTACATGCATATGTACGTTATGCACTCTGCATTCAATGACCATTTTGAGAATTCTTTTAAGCTCCAAGAATTTTGAACTCAATTCTTTTTTAAATGAGGAAGCAAGCTGAATTTTTCAAAAGATTTTGAGAGAACTGAATATTTTTTCTAAACTTGATATTATAATGAATTTATATACATAAGCCTACAAGAAGAAAACTCTGTTTAGTTGCATTTCTCATGCAAAGACCTTACTCATAGGACTGTGCTTTCTATTTTGTTGATAATCACATTTCAGTTTAGAAATACTATAGGGGCACGGCGCCTGGGTGGCTCAGTCGGCTAAGCATCCGACTTCAGCTCAGGTCATGATCTCACAGTCTGGGAGTTCGAGCCAATGGGCTCTGTGCTGACAGCTCAGAGCCTGGAGCCTGCTTCGAATTCTGTGTCTGCCTCTCTGCCCCTCCCTTCCTTGATCGCGGGCGCGCACGCTCTCTCTCTGAAAATAATAAATAAACATTAAAAAAAATTTTAAAAATAGTATAAGGGTGCCTGGGTGGCGCAGTCAGCTTAAGACTCAGACTCTGGATTTCCCGTGGGGCCATGATCTCACGATTTGTGAATCAGAGCTCTTCTGCTGGCTCTGCGCTGACGATGTGGAGCCTAGCTGGGATTTTCTCTCTCTCTCTCCCTCTCTCTCTGCCCCCCCCCGCCTGTGCTCATGCTCTCTCTGCCCCCCCCCCCCGCTTGTGCTCATGCTCTCTCTCTGCCC
>NC_043702.1:65040860-65116833 GCF_006229205.1 Suricata suricatta
TTCCCTTTTCCCTGCATGCACAGGGCCTGTTTGGATGGATTGCCCATGGTATGGATTGAATGTTATTGTGAATGTGAATTGTAATATGAATATGAATTGTAACTTCATGGGCTAGATGGATAAGGACATGATTTCCTTGAAGTAATCTTTGGTGCTTCTCTAGAATGTTTAGTAATTCGTATCATTAAAGCAGCCACGTAGGTATAGATATCTGTCCCTTTCAGGTTCAGGACCAGAAGTCTTTGCTTGATTCATTTAGATAAAGTCTTGACAGTTCCTGTAATATCCTCCAACTTGACTTGTCTCATGAATGGTTATTTCCATTTAAGAAGCTGGCTGAGGGCTTATTACAATTATTGAATATCGTAGTAGAAATTTACCCGACAGATATGAGGCCACTTTTTGATGTACCTCCATCTCCATCTTCATTTATCTCTCAGAGGCTGAAGGTTAACATGGCAATGATTAAGACTCCTACCAAATGGTTGGGGATTATCATCTACCAATTTTGTTTTCTTGGAAACTAGTCTCTGTCTGCTGGAGAATTTCCCTTTCTCGGGTATTATAGAGACCTAAAATAAAGAATAAAAGCTGACGGAGATCACATGTATGCCCTAGACAGTCACAGTTTTTCTTGCCAAGGAGAATATTATATACATACACACATAATGTGCTTGAAAATTACTGAGGCTAATTCCCTTTTTCTGTACTACTTTCCTTAAATAATTATTTTTATGCCCTGAGAAATTTCAATTTGCTGAATGACAGTATATACAGATTTTAGGTTTCAAATTCTCATTTCTTGCTGTCACTATCCTTATTTCTACTGTGAGATTAACAAAGAAAATCTATTATTAGCGTGAAGCAAATACAGGTAGAAAAATTATGGATTTATCATAAGCATAACAAAAGGAATTTGAAATCATAAGTTATACTTTGAAGGAATATTTTCTCAGTTTCTGCAGGTTCCTGGACTTCAGAAGTCATCCCTCAGAGAAGACTTACTGTACTAGCCACTTAGAGGCATGGCACATTTTTGTGACTTTCTTGCTAATAGTGACTGATGTACAGCGATGCAACTCATTTTATAGCAAAAGAAATAAGACATCAAACTTCTGCATAACAAGGAACAAAAAAATTATTAGCCAAAACCCAAATGTCCTTTTTGGAATTTGAATGATTTTAAATTATGCCAGATTTCTTTAAAATCAAGAGCAGAAGAGATTTCCTGCCAGATGGGACTTCATATGTGAAAGCCTGATTCTGGAAATGAGGGTCAGGGTAAGGGAGACTTACAGGAAAAAAATATTAGGGGTAACTGAAATTCAAGTACTAAATACTGTATTCTAGGAATTGATTCTGCCCTTTTAGATAAACAGTAAATTAAGAATAAATAATAAATTCAAGAAATATGAAATATATTTTCTTTGCTTGATTTAGGAAAACCAAAGCATAATTGACCTTTTCCATCTTGAGAAATTAAAAGATAATTAAAAAGTATCCATCTACGGAAGTTAGACACGTCAGTTTGAGATCTAGGCTAAAATCAGGAGAAAATTCTGCTTGTAGCTCTGCCATGACTTGCTATGTGACCCTGCACAAGTCATTTAAAACTTTCTGTGCAAGAATGTCCATTGTAGAATGAAGATAACATCTGGCATTTCTAGGTTTGGGTTTGTTTTTAGGATAAAGTGAAAAAAATAATAAATACTTTGTGAAATATGTGTATAGTAGAAGTATCAGTAGAGGCACAATTTTTGTGTTTTTGGTAGTCATGAAGGTATTTTGAAATTAAGTTGTTGCTCTTGAAACATTAACACTGTAATGATTAAATATACATTAAAAATAAAATTGAGTATTAATGGTTCTTAATTTTAAACACCTTAAAATCATAAAACAAGTTGCACAGAAATAAAACTATTTAAATTTAAGATTTGTAATAAAAGGGTGGGGGAGAGAAAAGGAAATGAGGATTAAACGACAAAGGAAAAATATCACTGCTGATAACACTTTAGAACCACAAAATATTTTTGTGTTGTTGAAACCCTAAGCTTATTAATATAAGAAACATATGAAAATAGATGGAGGCCTTAGTTGAAGCTATGTTTTGACTAAAAAACGATTCAGATTCCTTGAACAAATGTGTTCACTACAGATTTATATTTGACTTTTCATTTAATCTTTAAATTATATCCAAATCATACCGCATGAGATAGGACAATGCAGTATGTTAAAACCCTCGAAGACTGCTACAAATTACACAAAAATGCAGAAAAATCAGAGGATGATTTCCTTTGATCTGAGAATGATTTTTCTCAGGTTTTGAGGCTCTTCTAGTCTAACATCCGGTGTGATTAAAGAATCTCCTGCACAAGGGCCCTTGAACACTGATAATCCAGGCTCTGCCCAGACACACACCAGTGAAGGAGGCTCAGGTTTCCATGTGGCTGTGTTTTTGTCACAGTATTTGATTGGGATAATGGATACCCGTTAATGACAAGTTTGCCTCCTACTAACGCTTTTGAAAAATTAGATCATTCTAGACTTTTTTTTTTTTTTTTGGAAACACATTCAATGACATTTGAAAATCAGTTGTATGACAAGGATGTGGGGGTCAAATACAGCAAATCATGCACATGGATCCAAATACCTAGTAGCTCACAGGCTATAAGGAGAAAGACTCAAATAGTTATTGAGATATATTTAATATACTAAAACACTGCATATATTTATTTTTGGGGAGAGAGAGAGTTCAGGTGCACATGTGAGCAAGTGGGGGAGGGGTAGAAGGAAAGGGAGAGAGAGAAAATCTTTTTTTTAAAAAATAGTTTATTGTCAAATTGGTTTCCAAAGAACACCCAGCGCTCTTCCCCATAAGTGGCCTCCACCATCACCACCACCTCTTTTCTCCCCTCCCCCTTCCCCTTCAACCCTCAGTTAATTCTCAGCATTCAATAGTCTCTCAAGTTTTGTGTCCCGAGAAAGAGAGAATCTTAAGCAGTCTTCACGCTCAGCTCAGCTCAGAGCCCAACAAGGGGGCTTGATCCAATGACTGCCACCCAAGTGCCCCAAGACTGCATACATTTAGTGTTTACAATTTAATGAGTACAGATATATGCATACATCTATTAAAACATCACTGCAATCAAGGTAATAAGCTAATAAGCAGCATCACCTGAAAAGTGATCTTATGTCCCTGTTTTTTTTTTTTACTTTTGTTTTTGTAGTAAGAACACCTAACATGAGATCTACTCTCTAAAATTGTAAAGCACATATCACAGTAGTGTTAACATACGCACTTTGTTGTTTGGCTGATCCCTAGATTTTTGTTATTTTGTATAACTGAGACTTTCCACCACTCCACTGTCTGCTTCTATGAGTTTGACTATTTTAGATACCTCATATTAGTGGAAACATGCAGTATTTATCCATTTGTGACTGGGTTGTTTCCTGTAGCATAGTGTGCTCTAGGTTCATTTATGCTTCGTGCATGTGAATCTCACTTACCTCTGGTTGTTGAATTCTGTCTCCTTGGATGACTTATTAATCTAATCTTCAAATAAATATTGGGTGTCATCCATGTTAGAAGCACTAATGTAAGTGCTAAGCATAGAGGAATGAAAAAAATTGGCACAAATCTCTGCTTTTATGAAGCTGAAATTCAAGTAGGGGGGAGGCAATGAATAGGACCAATACATGAGATATATAGACTGTTAAAGATCTTAAATGCCAAGGAAAACACACAAAGGAAAGGGAGATGGGAAATCTGAGGGAAGAGGAAAGGTGTGACAAATTTAGAATGGGTGGTCAAATAAGTCTCACCAAGTACAGGAAACTGGAAACTATTTGGCCTTTTGGGATTGATTATGTCAGGTAGAAGGGATATATGTCTGGAGGGGAAAGTATGCCTGGTGTGTTCCAGGAACAAGAGGAAGACACTGTGGCTGAAGTGGAATTATCAAAGAGGATATTAGGATGAGATCAGAGAAAAAATGGTAGTTTTATATGTCACTGCAATAAATTTTAGGTCTTCCTTTGGAAGGCCCCTGGAGGATTTTGAGTAGAGGAATGACATGAGTGACTTATAACAGGGTCATTTGGGCTGCTTCATTAAGAATAGACCAAAGGTGTCCATAAGCAAAAGGAAAGAGACCAGGTAAGGTTTTGTTTTTGTTTTTGTTTTGTATTGTTGTTTTGTTTTGTTTTGAGAGAGGGGAGGTTGCTATTGCAGATATTGGTGACTTAGACCAGGATGGTAGCAAAGAAGTGGTGAAAATCACTTTTCTAGATAATTTTGAAAGTAGAACAGGCTAGGGCACCTAGGTGGCTCTGCCAGTTATGTGTCTAACTCTTGATTTTGACTCAGTTCCTGATCTCATGGTTTCTGGGTTCGATCCCATGTTGGGCTCTGCGCTCACTCTCTCTCTCTCTCTCTCTCAAAAATAAATAGATAAACATTAAGAAAGGAAGAAGAAAGTAGAACAGGCAGGATTAGCTGAAGGATTGGATGCAGAATACGAAAGAAAGTGTTGGGTGACTTTAGGCTTTGGGGCCTGAACAACTAAAAGAATTTACCTAAATAGGGAAGAGGAGCAAGTTAAAGAGAAAATATCAGGAGTTTAAAGTTTTAGAGACCAAGGGAATATTCAAGAAAAAATGCTAACTAGGCAGTTGGACATATAAGTCTGGAGTTCTGGGGAAAGAAATACAATTTTGAGAGTCAGTAGCATAGAGTAAAACCAAAGAACTATGTAATTATCAAGAGAATGAGTATAGAAAGGATATAGAAGTGATCCAAAGACTGAGCCAGGGAACTTCAGCATTTTGACTTTGGAGAGGTGATGTGCAACCAGCAAAGGAAAATACAGAGTAGTCAGAGAATGGTGGAAAATGTGATGTGGTGTGAGTAGCTTCCTGAAAATCTAGTGAAGACTGTGCTCAAAAAGGAGAGAGAACACAGTTCTTTCATATGCTTTCATGGGTCAAGATGAGAATTGATAACAAACCATTAGATTGAGCAACATAAAAGTCATTAGTGACCTTGACAAAGAGGTGTTGGTGGAATGATGGGAAGGAGAAGTTGAATTAGAATGAGATTTGGAGACAAGAGAAGAAGAGCACTTCGGGGTATTGAATCTAAACAGTTATTTTCTCCCATGAGTTCTTCTATGGAGAAAGGAGAAAAATGGGGATGGTAAATTACATGAAAATGAGTTGTTTTTTTGAAGATGGAAAAAACGTATGTAAATGGGAAAAAGCTAATTGAAAAAGAAAAATAGATTCCCAGGAGAGAGATGGGGAAAGTGCTGGAACAACATTTTTAAGTAGGCAAGAGGGGATAGACTTAAAGAGACAAGGAAGTAGAAGGGGTGGCCATGTTAAAAAGCAATTCTTCATGTGCTCTCTGACATTTCTGTGTCTTGTTAGCAGAGGCACTTAGTGTCTTTTTATTCTGAACTATTTTTTCAAGGCTGTTTGTTTGGCAAATAGCCTTGGTAATTGGGGATAGAATCTATCTCCTTTAGAGAGAAGCTGGGTTTGCTTCTGTCCAGTACAATGAAGATAATGTCTCATCCTATTATAAAATATCTGGGTTTCCTAAGCTCAGAGTTCTTCTGTAATGCAACTGGCTAAAGGGGCAGATGCTCCTTGATCGTCATAACATTGCCTCTGGGAATGAAGACTTAGGGAGCATTATTGATTTGAGTTTTCCAGAGAAAAAGAACCAAAGAGATTTTCTATACACGTATGTAAAGATTTACTATAAGAAATCGGCTCATGCAGTTGATGGAGGTTGAGGAGTTTCAAGATCTGCAGCTAAGACAGGAGAACTAGGTATATAGTTCTAGTCTGAGTCCTAAGGCCTGAGGCCCAGAAGAGCTGATGGTATAAGTTCCAGTCCAAGTCTGAGTGTACAGGTAGGAGAAGACCGATGTCTATACTCAAAGTTAGGCAGAGACAGAAAATTCTGACTCGGCCTTTTCATTCTGTTAAGGTCTTCAATGACTGGATGAAGCCTACCCATTTTGAAGAGATCATTTTGCTTTAGTCAGTCTGTGGATTTAAATGTTAATTTCATACAGTAACACCCTCACAGACACACCCCAAAATAATGCATAACCCAAAGCTGGTGTCTTCGCTCAGGCTGTTATAACAGAATACCATAGTCTTTCTGGCTTAAACAGCATGTATTTATTTCTCACAGTTCTGTAGGCTGAAAGTCCGAGATTAGGGTGAGAGCATAGTCAAGATTCTTGGAAGGCCCTCTTCCTGGTCTTCTTTGCTGGGTACTTGAAGAGATTGGGGTGGTGGTGGGGGGAGAAATCCTGTGTCCCCTCATCTTTTTTTTTTTTTTTTCAAATACTTGTTTTTGAGAGAGAGAGCGTGCGAGCAGGGGAGGGGCAAAGAGAAAGGGTGACAGAGAATGGAAGCGGGCTCTGTGCTGACAGCAGAGCGACTGATGTGGGGCTCAAACTCGCAAACTGGGAGATCATGACCAGAGTCGAAGTCCAACACTTAACTACCCAGGTGCCCCTCTCCTCATCTTTTTATAAGTGCATTAAGTGTATCATGAGGACTTCACGCTAATGATCTAATCTAACCCTGCTTACCTCCCAAAGGTCCCATCTCTGAATACCATTATATTAGAAGTTATGGTTTCAACATATGCATTTTGGGTAAACACAAACACTCATCCATAGCATCTGGACACCCCATGACCCAGCCAAGTTAACACAGAAAATCACATCACAGGAACCATTACCAAAAAATGACCATACTTTCCCTACTGTGATTTCTATGAGAAATAAACCATCCTTCTTGTCCAACCCAGGACTCTCATGACTTGGTGTCACCCATGAAACTGTGGCAAGCTAAATTTTAAGCTTACAGGTAGAGCAAAATCTCATACCCTTCCTAAATCTTGATAGGCTAGAGCTAGAAACCTGGGCCATTCTCCATCTTAACAGAAGGGTGAGTAGAGGTGACAGGCTTGGATCCAGATGGGTGGCTGCAATGACTTCACTTTTCTCAATGAAATTAAAAGCAAAGTCATAGTCAGGATGGAAGAGAAAGCACTGATGTTGGAAAACAAAAACTGTAAAACATTTGTCAGGGAGAGTGAGAGTGGGAATGGACAAGGGAAATATAATTCTGGCTGGTATTATGGGCTACTTGCTCATGAACTTAAAGCGAGTGCTGGATAGCATGGCTGTAACTAGTTTAGCTGCAGTCATGTTTCAGTTCAGGCATAGGTTTAGCTGTAGAGGGTAGAAGTTCAGTCAAGAAAGTTGGGGAGAGAAAAGAGCGCTAAGAGCCTATGCAAGAGAATGGTTGTAATGAATGAATCATGGAATTTAAACTGGCTAAGGAGAGGAGTGAGGGCATCAGGACAGTGCGGGGGCAGTGGAAGGTGATAGGATCGATAGATTGCAGATCTCATTCTCAGTGCAATCTAAAAGGCTTTGGACTTGTGGTTCTAGAAGTGAGCAGAAAAGATTATTCTGGTTATCTAGCATATTAGCTATTCCTCCTAGCATGTGTCATCTACATTATTTTATTCATATCTTGGTTTTTTTCTAAGAACTTTGCTCAAATCAAGATGGTGGTATTTACTCTATTTCTTAATGTCAGAGTGACATTATTAAGAAGACAAATTAAGTCAGTTGTGCAAGTAATTTTTACAAAAGTCATTCTTGGTTCCTAATGATCGCTACATGCTTTTCATTATATTTACATTCCTTTTCAAATGTTCACTCAAAATATCTCTTTTAGAATTTCCTGATTATTGATATTAGCCTCACAGATCTATTATTTATAGAATTTATATCCTCCAGATCGATGGCTTCCAGATGTTTTTGATAGTGCACCCCTTGCAGCAAAATGTTTTTATGAATCTGCAAACATATGTTTAGTAATGAATAAATTCTGTACTTATACTAAAATAGAAAGATAATCAAATACAAATATATATTATAAAACTTGACCAATTATAGGAATTAAAAAAGGATGAAGTTGGATGCAACTTATTTTATTTATTTTTTCCTTCAATGTGAATGTTTTTATCATTTAATTTTAGTAATTATATTAGAGTCAATATTAACACTGTTAATTATAATAGTTTAGTGATAGTAGCATGATTGTATTAGATCTGATGAGGTTATCATTGACTTTTAACTCATAAATGGCTGATAAGAAATTTGCCAGAGGGGGAAGAGAAATCTTAGCACTGCCATTTTCTAATTGTTTAGGTGTACTTGTGTTAATAGAATAGCCTTTGATCCATGGCTCCTTTGTAAGAGTCGGTCTGAATTTCTTGTTCATTTTGTGAGGGTGAAGTTTCACTTCATTTTGTGAGGGTGAATTTCATTAAAGCTGATCAATGTAATCCGTAATGTGCTTAACTGGTGCAATTAAACTGCAATAGTTCAAATATGAGCAAAGGCCATCGGTCTTATTGGACTTGCCCTGTTCCATAAGGATGTCTTGATAAACCATACAGTATGTGTGATGTTCTCACAATTGACCTTAGTGAGGATGGCCTTGCCAATCTGTATGTTAAACCACAGTACTGCTTCATATCTTTCTCACTTCTATGCTAAAAAAAATAAAAGAAAAATTGTATTTTATTTTCAACCTTAGTGCATCGTCTTTAATTTTCTATTGTCTTTGTCAAATCATGGAGAGAATAAATTCTTTCTCTTTTACTGTTCTGTTTGCCACAGCTATCATAAAAACTAATATGTATTATGTGCTCAATATATATTTCATGAATGAATAAACCCATAAACTTCCCCTGATTAAAAAATTACGAACCTCCTTGTTTCCAATATTTTGATCCATCTTTGGGTTTATGATTTCTTATATATTTCTCACAGTAGTTACAGAATCACATTTGCTTGTCATCTTCCTGAAAGAGATTATGGTTAATCTCAATTTATATAACACTTACTTTGAGAAGTTATGATCAGATCCTGTTTTTAAATGGTTTCCTCTTATATGTGATATTTGGCCACCCTTGTGTTGTTTTTCCTCATATGATTCTAACATATTTTCCTTTTGATATTTTAAAGCAAAATATATGCAGCATATATACAAAATACTTTAACATAATATGAGCTAAAAATCAAGTTCCATATCCATAAGTCTATGTCAGTTTGCTTATTGGACTCCCAGAAACAAAATTATAGGTACGTTTTTTCCCCCTGACTTCCCTAATTCTGACTCCAGTCAGAAACATTAGGCCTATCTGAAAAATGGACAGCCAGGAGTGGACATTTTTCTGACACTACTTTGCCATCATAGAAAAGAATTTAATTGACGTCAAGAACACATGATGAATACTTATTCAGTAAATGGTATCTGGATATTGAAATTCTTCATGTTCCTGAAACTTCATTCCTTCCTGTGTGTCCCTCACTTCATTCATATTTGCTAAAGAGGTGAGGATTCTGTGTGTAGCTTCCTTACTCTCTTTACTATGTTTTCTATCTCTCCCCCTTCAATACCTGCAGACGTCTTTGGAGTCCCTTTTTCCTTGAATTATTTGTCATCTTAGAAAACTTTGAAGTCTGTCAGAGAAGACAAGCAATAAAACGGCGGATGCTTTTAGGTGATTCCAACTTTTTCTCTTTCCGCATGCCAGTGTGTTTTTCTTCCCTTCTGTTAAAAGAATGGCTTCTTACCACCCTCATTCTTTCTTCATAATCACTGTACAGACTCTTTCAAAATTATTTTCTCTGTTATATAATGTCTCTGTGTTTCCCATTGATGACAACGAGAGGCTTGTCTGTCAGCATATACTGGGCAAATGCAGCAGGATCTTTTCCTAATACTTTAATTTTGTTTAAAGAAAAAATAAATTCCCCACTAGTTGTCAGAAACTTGGGAGCTCTTTGAGTGCTACAAAAATACAACTTAGACTGCAAAGGAATTTATAAGTCAACACTTCTAGTCATCTCACATTTCTTTCATGCAACGGGTAAGTGATGGCAGGAGAACTTGGAGGCAGATCTTTGCACGGATCTGTTTGAGAATTCCTATACTTTATCTTCGCACGTGGTCACTCAAGTCTCTGAAAGTTCCATTAGTTGAAAATGTACTTAAACTCATTTTCTACTCCCAACCAAGTATACTTCTTAACAAACTGCACATGTATTCACTGAGAAGATATTCTTAAAAATTGGAAAAATGAGGAGGTACTTTAAAAACATGTGCTTTCATTTTAATTTATTGAGGTGTCAGGAATCCAGGTGTTTGGAATCCAAATCCCAAAGGAATTAATCAGTAATAGTAACAGAAGGTTACTCGGGACTATTATTTCTTTTAAAAAATAAAATTTGGTGTTTAGTTTTTGATTACAGTAGTAATGCATGTTGACCATATTTGGGGAATATGGAAAAGGAGAGGAGAGTCTCCACTTATCACTAGATAGTCCTGATAGAATTTTTCTATGTTCTTGAAAAGTTTATGTAGTGCGAGAAAGTTGAGTTTAATTTCTGACATCTTATCTCATTTCTTAGAGGTTATTGGTTTATTTAGGTTTGTGTCCTTAGATTTCAGTAGTTTCTAAAAATCTTCTTAGGAACTCATCCTTTTTATAGACAATTTCATATTCTTATTTATTGCTCTAACTATAGTTAATTTATTTTTTGATTTGGAGAGAATATTTTTTCTTTCATATGCATATTCTTTTGAGTGTGGGAGATCTTCAATGTCAGGTTTTCTTTTTTCAAATGTATACTTTTTGCTTTATTATGTGACCTTCTTTTGTTTACTGTGAAATTAAATTTATTTTGGTCCTCAACCTCCCACCCCAAGCTATTGAATTAAATGCTAAGTTCATTGAGTTTTCTTCTTCCTTATTAAATAATGAGAGCATTTTAGGGTCATTAATTCTAATCACAGATTTGACTGCATTCTTTAAGTTTTGTAATGTAGCTTTTCTCATGTTGTTGTTTTGTGTGTCATCTATAATAGTAGCAGTGATTTCTTCTGTCTTCACCAGATTTCCGTAAGGAGCATGGAGTGGACAGCACTCCCTAATCACTGACGCACTACTCTCTGAGAAGCTATCATACCTCTGAGTGAAGTAGTCAGACTACAGCACCATCTCCCACTAGGGAGGCCTATCTTCCTCCATGACAGTGCTTCCCACAATTCTCCACAGCACAGAAAGCACAGACAATAATAATATAATAATACAGCCAATGGGGTAGAGAGTTGAGGCTGCTTCCAGCTGTAATGTCTAGTTTAGGAGCTTTGGGGCCCAGGACCTGCTCAGCTGGCCCCACAGCAAAGAGACCAGGATTCCTGGTCTACCTGAAACCTATTCTTGCTACATCAGTTGCCACTCCCTCTTTCTCCTCTGAGAGAGTGTTAAGACCACTTTCATCATTGTTTTTGTTATTGTTTACCTCAGACAACGTCAGAAGCCCAAGCCTCCACACCTGCTACCAACCAATTTAAAAAAATGAGGTTTAATTTACACAGAGTAAAGTTTTTCCATTTTAGTGTACAGTTCAATGAGATTTGATAAACACAGTGTGCAATCAAGATATAGAACAATTTCATCACTCCAAGAAATTCCCTTATACCCTTTGTTATCTGTTTCTCCTGAATCCCAGACCCTAGGCAACTACTGATCTGTTTTGTGTACCCTATAATTATGTGTTTCCAGAATATCATATACATGGAATCAGACCTTGTGCATTCTTTTGAATCTGGCTTCTTGCACTTAGCATAATGCCTTTGAGATTCATTCATGTTGCCACATATACCAATCAGTACTCTGTGCTTCTTTCCTTATGGTTGGGGAGAAGTCCATTATATGGATGTATTTCATGCAATGGCCAGCTGAAGGACATATGATTTGTTTCTGAGTTTTAGTAATTAGGAATAGGTGTACCGATTTGTGTATGGTTTTTTTTGAGTGAACATAGTTTTCATTTCTCTTTGATATATGCACAGAAAATAGGGCTGCTACCTAGTTAACAATATTGTGTGAACACAAATTTATCCTTGAATGGACATTCACTGTAGCACAGACGCTACTCTGATGTGTTAGAAGTTTACGTTCCAACTCTTTAAGCCTCCCAATTTCCGGAGACTACATTTTCGATGATGACCTTACTTTATTTCTCATCAAGAAAACATAAACCAACAGATGCAAAACCCATCATCTTCCCGCCACAACCTAAAACTCTTTACCACTGGGCCCATTTCCTCCTGTTTTTCTCCTGTTAAAAAGGAAGCAGTTTCCCTATCTTCACAAAAGGGTTTATTACAAGGTTGCTTTTGTTTCTCTAACAGATATTTACACCCCACACCCTTAAATTTGGATTTTACTTCTGCTACCCAATTGAAACTACTTTTGACAAAGCCACCAATGTCCTTCATGTTGCTAAATTCAACAAATTGTTACTCAGTCTTTATCAGACTCAAGTTTCTTGTGTATTTGTCTGATTGCCACTTTCTTTTGTTTTATTTTAAAGTCACTTGTTGCTAAAGATGGAATATTAAATAGGGTCAAATTTAATTAGTCCAAGGCATTGTGGAACAGTCCTAGAGTAAAATGTAGTGTTTTCCATTTTTCAGTTTCAGTTGACTCTCCCCTAACTTCAATTTTTAAAAATTTTAAGCCTACAGGAAAGTTTCAAGAATAGTGAAAAGAACACTCACATACCCTTCACTTTGATTATTCAATTGTTAACAATTTGCCAAATTTATTTATCTCTCTCTAAAAGTGTCTCTACAGAGATCAATATCATTCTATATTTCTATCCATGCTTATAACCACATATTTTGTCTGCATTATATCTTAGAATATCAACAATTTAAGCTTGTATGTTTAGGACTAGAATCAATTTCAAATTAACTTTGCATGAATTGTGAAGTAGAGGTTGAGTTTCTTGTTTTTTCCCAAGATTTTTTTTTAAATAGCAGTTTTAGGTTCACAGCAAAATTGAGAGTAAGGGACAAGATTTCTCATATGTACCATGCCCTCATATATGCATAGGCTCCCCATTATCAACATCCCTCGCCAGAATGGTACAACTGTTATAACTTAGAAATCTGCACTGACACATCATTATCACCCGAAGATCATAGTTTACATGGAGGTTTACTCTTGGTATTGTTATTTTATGGATTCTGACAAATCTATAATGACATATAGCAACAATTATGGCGCCGTACAGACAGGTTTCACTGCCCTGAAAATCCTCTGTGCTCTGCCTTTCATCCCTACCTCTGACAATCAATAATATTTTTACTCTCTCCATAGTTCATCTTTTTCCAGAATGTCATGTATTTGGAATCATATAAGAAAGATGTGGCCTTTTCAGATCGGCTTCTTTCACTTAGTAATGTACATGAGTTTCCTCCATATCTGTTTATAGCTTGATAGCTCATTTCTTTTTAGCACTGAATAATATTCCATTGTCTAAATATACCAGAATTTATTTATCCATTTACTTACTGAAAGACATCTTGGTTGCTTCCAAGATTTGGCAATAATGAATAAAGCTGTTATAAACATCCATGTGCAGATTTTTGTGTGGACATACGTTTTCTATTCCTTTGGGTAAATACTAAAGGAGTGTGACGGCTGGATCGTATGGTGAAACTATGTTTAGTTTTGTGTTTTGTGGGAAACTACCAAACTGTCTTCCAAAGTGGCTGTATGATTTTGCATTCCCACCAGTAATAAATGAGAATTCTTGTTGCTCCAAATGCCTAACAGCATTTGGTGATGTCGGTGTTCTGGATTTTGGCCATTCTATTGATAAGTAATGTTTGTGTTAGTTTGCATTTCCCTGATGATGACATATGAAGTGGAGCACCTTCTCATATGCTTATTTGCTATCTGTATATCTTCTTTGGTGAGGAGGCTGTTAAGGTCATTTGATTTCTTATTATTGGATTTTAAAAGTTCTTTGCATATTTTGGATAACAGTTCTTTATCAGATGTATCTTTCCCATATATTTTCTCCCAGTCTGTGGCTTGTCTTTTCAAGATCTGATGATTTGGACTCTCACAGGCAGAAAATTTGAATTTTAATAAAATCCAGTTTATCAAGTCTTTCTTTTATGGACTGTGCCTTTGATACCTTGTCTAAAAGTGATAGCCAAACCCAAGGTCATCTAGATTTTCTTCTATGTTTTTTTTTCCCTAAGAGTTTTAGTTTTATGTTTTAGATTTAGGTCTGTGAAATATTTTGAATTAATATTTGTGAGGGGGTGTTAAACCTACATCTAGATTCTTTTTATTTTTCTTTTTTGTATGTGTATGTCCTATGTTCCAGCACCATTTGTTGAAAAGACTGTCTTTTCTTTGTTGTGTTGTCTTTGTCCTTTAGTCAAAGACTGGTTGACTATATTTATGTATATTTATTTATGGGCTCTTCAAATCTGTTCCATTGATCAATTTGCTTATTCTCTCACTGTGCCATACTGCTTTGATTACTGAGGCTTCACAGTACATTTGACACTGGGTACTGTCAGTCTCCACATTCATTCTTCTCCTATAATATTATGTTGGCTATTTTGGATTATTTGCCTCTCTTTTATAAACTTAAAAATTAATTTGTTGATATCCAAAAAATAAAAAGCTGGGTTTTAGATTGGGATTAAATAGAATATGTAGATCAACTTGGAAGGAAGTAACATCTTGACTGTACTGTCTTCCTATCCATGAATATGTAATATCTCTTCATTTATTAGGTGTTCTATAATTTCATTTATTACAGTTTTGCACAAGAGCATTGGTGGTAACTATATAAGGAAGCAAATGAGTTTTGTATATTAATCTTGTATTCTGCACCCTTGCTATAATCACTTATTAGTCCCAGAATTTTTCTTTGTTGATTCTTTCGGATTTTCTACATAGATGGTCACATCATCTGTGAAAAGAGACAGTTTTATTTTTTCCTTCCTAATCAGTATACCTTCCATTTCTTTATCTTGTCTTATTGAATTTTCTAGGATGTCCAGTACAATGTTGTAAATCAGTGTTAAGAGGGGAAATTTTTGCCTTGTTACTGAACTTAGTGGGAAAGTTTAAAATTTTCTCACCATTAAGTATGATGGTAGGTGTAGGAGACATGGTAACTAAATGCAACGTGATACTCTGGGCTAGATCCTATAAAAAAAAAGATATTATGGAAAACTGAGAAATTTGCTTATTTAGGTCTGTGAAATATTTTTAATATTAAATAATAAACATTTAATACTAACATCTCAATATTATTTCATTAATTACAACAAATATACCATACTAATGTCAGATGTTAATAAAAGAAGACATTGAGTATGAAATATTCAGGAACTCTCTAAACTATCTTCTCAATAATTCTGTAAATCTAAGCCACCTTAAAATAAAATGTTTATTTCATAAAAGAGCAACATTTGAGAATCTGGAATGTGTGAATTGAACTTAATGTAGGCTATAAAGCTATATTAACCAGCACAGAATACATTGGCATTAAGATAGACACATAGAGTAATGAAAAAAAATAGTGTCCAGAAATATACTCATACTATTATGGTCAATTTATTTTCAACAAAGGTGAGAAGGAAGAAAGAATAATTTTTTTAACCACCGGTGATGAAAAAATTGAATATCTTAATACACAAAAATGAATTTTTAAAACAAGGGTCAGAGAAGAAATCTTAGGAGAAATTTAAACATTTTTGAAGTAAATGAAAATGGAAACACAACTTATCAGAATTTTGGGGATACAACAAAAGTAGTGCTTACAGGAAAATATATAGTAGTGAATGTATTCATTCGAAAAGAAGGAAAATCTAAAATCAATCATCTAACCATCCACCTTAGAAAACCAGAAAAAGAAGAGTAAAGTAAAGCCAAAATAAGCAGAAGACAAAATATAATAAAAAATTAGAGCAGATTAATGAAATTGAAAACAGAAAATCAATAGAGAAAAATCAATGGAACTATAGCTGATTCTTTGAAAAGATTAATGAAATAAATAAGCCTCTAACTAGGGTAACTAAGAAAAAACAGGAGAGGACAAAAATCACTATCATCAAAAATTAAAGAGGGGACACCACTACAGATGCTATGAACATTAAAGGGATAATTAAAGAATACTATGAACAACTCAATGCACACAGATTTAACAGCCTATATAAAATAAACCAATTCTTTGAAATACACAATCTGCCAGAACTCACATAAGAAGAAATGCATAATCTGGACAGGCCTATGTCAATTAAATAAATTGAAGCAATGACTGACAATCTTCCAAACAAAAAGCACCAGACCCAGATGGGATTACTGGTGAGTTCTACAAAACATTTAAGAAAGTTTTTATACTAATTATCTTCATAGGAGCAGAAGGAATACTTCCTAATGCATTGTATTGACCAGCATTAAACTAATACCAAAATCAGACAAAGACATTACAAGAAAATAAAACTAAGACCAACATCTCATATGAACATAAATGCAAAAATTCTCAACAAAATGTTAGCAAATCAAATCCAACCATGCATAAAGAGAATTACATACTATGGCCAAGGGGGATTTATCCCAGGTGTGCAAGTGTGGTTTAACATTAAAAAAAGAGAAAGAATTAATATAATCTATCAAATCAATAGGCCAGAGAAAAAAATTACATTATTATATCAATAGATGCACAAAAAGCATTTGAAAAAAATCCAACATCTTTCATGATTTAAAACTTTCAGTAAACTTGTAGTAGAAGGAGAACTTTTTCAACTTGATAAAGAATATCTATAAAGAAGGGGTCTAGGATAGCAACATAAAGTCACTTTTTCTAATAGAAACACAAATGTATGGCCAAACATGGATTATTTCCCTCTGAAAAAGATCTGAAAGCTAGATAAACCGCTCTCTACAACAAAGCATAAAAAGACCACATGAAAATGAGTAGGAGAGGCAGAGAAATGGCCACCTGCAGTGTAGTACATGTTATCAGGAGGGATGTCACTAGACAGGTGCTCCTCCCCAGAAACAAGAATTTGGTGACTCACATTGGGCACTCTGGTCCCTGAGATCTGCACTGGAAAGACAAGTCCTCCAACCTGTGGCTTGGAAAATCAGCAGAGCTGATATCTGGGAATCCTGAAATACTATAGTAGGTGAGCTTTCCCTTCTGGAGGGCTTATATTCAGTCTCACTCACTCAGAGACTTAGCAAAAAACCAGAACTTCCAAAAAGTGTCTCAATTATAGGTAAGGGAGATTAATTTGCTGATTTAGTGTCATCAGTTGGAGGGTTGGGCACAGTGAAGATACTTCATAGAGAGGGAGGTGCTGGTGGACATCTTTGTTACATTCTCTACGCAGCCTTCTAACACAGGTGCATAAACTCAGGGGAGGAATACTCCTACCTCTTGCTGGGATGTGTGGAGCAGCAGCCGCAGCACATGCTGAGTTAGAGAGGGCAAGTAGTTGCAGAGTGCCCCCACTCCCTGGCGGGGACAGGTGAGAACAATGGTTGCAGAGTTTCCCATTTCCTTCCTAAAGTCTGCAAATGCAGGTGCTTGTGACATTTCCCTTCCCCTGACTGGGGCTGGTGGGTGAGAGCAGCCATGGCATTTTCTACCTCCCAGCCAAAAGTTGACAAATGCACGCAGACAAGGCACCTTCTCACTGCAATGAGGTAGCCTGTTTCGTGCTCATTCAAGACATCCTATTGCTACTTTATTGAAGCTGGTGAGTAAACACTTCCTGGCTACCTTACTAAAGCCAGGGAGCATGTGCAATGCACTCAGGAGATGCCCTTTGATTGCCCAACCTTGGTGGCCAAGAAGGCTGGCATTCCAGAATTCCATAGGACTGTAACAATTGAAAAGAGTTCATGTCAGACCACTACCCCCAGGGCACTGCACAACAGAAGACTAAAAGAGAGCCTCAGTCTTCCTGTGAAAAAGGCTTATTTACTTAGGCTAGTGGTACAGCCTAAGGGAGAGACTTCAGGTTTCCCACTTACCTAGAGACTAAGGAGGTGTTCCCAGAAAACAGAGCAGGGAGATACCATATTTACATACCCACTTGGTCTCACTGCAGCCTGATGAGACTTCTCAGAAAGTAGCTTGTATACTCATATGGAACCCCAATTTTTGTAACTATTGACAAGGTGACCCCTCCAGATCTCCTGGTTTGGAAGTCAGCAGGGATTATAACTGTTGCCCCACAGGACTGAATATACTTGCATACTTTAAAAGCTGTTGCCTGAGGGTCTAGCTTCCAATCCTCATGAAACTAGGTGCTAAGTGAGATTCCTCCCCTTGGAACACTGGAACACTGATAGGTCTTAGCACACCCTAAAATGGGGCATAACAAAAATAAACTTCGCAGTTTAGACAATCACAACAGTTTGAGAGAACCAAATGCTATGGCGATATTTCACCTACCCAAGGCCACTCCTTCAAACCTGAGAGAGGTAACTGTTTCACCCAAAATAGAAACAAACACAGAGAGTCAAGCAAAATGAGGAAACAGAAGTACTAAAAAGAAAAAAAAGAATAAAACAAAACATCAGAAATAGGTCTTAATGATGTGGAGATAAGTAATCTACTTGATAAAAGAACTCTAATGGTCCCAAAGATGTTCACTGAACTCAGAAGAATGGATAATCACAGTGAACTTCAACAAAGAGATAGAAAACATAAGAAGGTACCAAGTGGAAGCACAGAGCTAAAGATTATAATAACGGAAATCTAAAATAAACTGGAGGGTCTAAAAGAATGAATGCAGGGGAAGAATGAATTAGCACCCTGGGAGATAAAGTAATAGAACTCACCCAAAAAGTGCAGGAAAAAAAAAAGAGGCCTTTAGAACAACATCAAACAGGATAATTTTCACATTATAAGGGTCCCAGAAGTAGAGGAGAAAGACAAAGGTAAGAGAAGTTATGAAAAAACAATGGCTGAGAATTCCTCTAACCTAGAGATGGAAACAGACATTCAGGTCATGAGTGCCTTAAATAAAATGAACCCAAAAAGAGCCACACCAAGACACATTAAATTAATACATCAAACATCTTAATTATGTCTTTAAAGACAGAATCTTAAAAACAGCAAGAGAAAAACAACCCTATAATGTAAGAGGGAGAAACCCCAAAAAGCTATCAGCAGATTTCTCAACAGAAACTTTGCATAATATATATAAAGTGCTGAAACAAAACAAAACAAAACAAACCTTTTTTAAAAAATATATAATTTATTGTCAAATTGGCTGACATACAGTGTATAAAGTGTGCTTTTGATTTTTAGGGTAGATTCCCATGGTTCGTTGGTTACATACAACACCCAGTGCTCATCTCAACAAGTGCCCTCCTCAATGTCCATCACCCACTTTCCCCTCTCCCCTACTTCCCCATCAACCCTCAGATTGTTCTCTGTATTTAAGAGTCTCTTCTGGTTTTCCTCCTCCCTCTCTGTAATTATTTTTTCCCCTTCCCTTCCCCCATTGTCTTCTGTTAAGTTTCTCAAGATCTGCATAGGAGTGAAAACATATGACATCTGTCTTTCTCTAACTAACTTATTTCACTCAGCATAATACCTTCCAGTTCCATCCACATTGCTGAAAATGGCATGATTTCATTCTTTCTCCTTGCCAAGTACTGTTGCATTGTATATATAAACCACATCGTGATCCATTCATCAGTTGATGGACATTAAGGCTCTTTCCATAATTTGGCTATTGTTGAAAGTGCTGTTATAAACATTGGGGTACATGGTACCCCTATGCATCAGCACTCCTGTACCCCTTGGGTAAATTCCTAGTAGTGCTTTTGCTGGGTCATAGGGTAGTTCTATTATTGATTTTTTGAGGAACCTCCACACTGTTTTCCAGAGCAGCTGCACCAGTTTGCATTCCCAACCAACAATGCAAGAGGGTTTCTGTTTCTCCATATCCTCACCAGCATCTCTAGTTTCTTGAGTTGTTCATTTTGGCCACTCTGACCAGCGTGAGGTAGTATCCCAGTGTGGCTTTGATTTGTATCTCCCTAATGATGAGTGACATTGAGCATCTTTTCATGTGTCTGTAGGCCATATGAATGTCTTCTTTGGAAAAGTGTCTATTCATGTCTTCTGCCCATTTCTTCACTGGATTATTTGTTTTCTTGGGTGTTGAGTTTGGTAAGTTCTTTATAGATTTTGGATACTAACTCTTTAACCAATATATCATTTGCAAATATCTTTTCCCATTCTGTTGGTTGCCTTTTAGTTTTGTTGATTGTTTCCTTTGCAGTGCAGCTTTTTTATCTTGATCAAGTCCCAATAGTTCATTTTTGTTAAAAAAGAAAAACAAAAACTTAACCAAGAATACCCTACCTGGAAGTTTATAATTTGAAGGAGAGGTAAGGAGTTTTCCAGACAAGAAAAAATAAAGGAATTCATCATTGTTAAACTGGCTTTACAAAAAATATCAAGGGATCATATTACCCTCACACTCTTCCAAAAAGTTGAAGAGGAGGGAAAGCTTTCAAACTCATTTTATGAGGCCAGCATTACCCTGATACTAAAACCAGAGAAGGACCCCCCACACACGCACATTATAACTAGAACTCTGATGAACATAGAAGCAAAAACTCTCAACAATATATTAACAAATCAAGTTCAACAATACACTACTATGATCATACAGCATGATGAGGTATGATTTATTTCAGAGATGCAAGAATTAGTTAATCTTAACACATCAATTATGGTATACCAAATTAACAAAATGAAAGATAAAAATCATATGATCATCTGAATAGATGTAGAAAAATCATTTGACAAAACTCAACTTCTATTTAAGATCAAAACTCTCAGTGAAGTAGATATAGAGAGGGTGTACCTCAATATAATAAAGGCCATATATAATACACCCACAACTAATGCTCTACTCAACAGTGAAAAGCTGAAAGCTTTTCCTCTATGATCAAGAACAAGAGAAAGATGCCACTGTCCCCACTTTTAGTCAACATAGTATTGGAAGTTATAGCCACAGCAATTAGGCAATAAGAAAAAAAATGAAAGACATACAAACTGGAAAGAAAAAAATCAAATTATCACTATTTGCAGATGACATGATGATATATATAAAAATCGTAAAAGACTCCATCAAAATGCTAGTAGAACTAATCAGTAAATTCAGTAAAGTTAGGATACAAATTAATATATAAAATCTGTTGTGTTTATGTATAAGAATACAAACTATCAGAAAATCAAGAAAACAATACCACTTACAATCACAGCAAAAAGAATAAAATAACTAGATGTGAATTTAACCAAGGAGGTGAAAGGTTATACACTGCCACCCATAAAATATTGGTGGAAAAAATTGAAAAAGACACAAATGGAAAGATATTCCATGCTTATGGATTGGAAAAATTAATAGTGTTAAAATGTCTATACAATATTCACAATACATAAGGAACTCCAACAATGTAACACTAAAAAAAAAACATTTAAAAAATAAGAAGACGATCTGAGTAGACATTTTTCCAAAGAAGACATATAGATAACCAACAGGCATATGAAAAGATTCTCATCATTAATAAGCAGGGAAATGCAAATGAGCACAACCATAAGATATCACCTTACACCTGTCCGAATGTCTAATATCAAAAAGACAAGAAATCAAAAGTGTTGACAAGGTAGTGAAGAATAGAAAACTTTTGGGCACTCTTGTAGAAATGTAAATTGTTACAGCCACTATGAAAAACAGTATGGAGTTTTCTCAGAAAATTAAAGATAGAGCCTCCCTATGATCCGGGAATTCCACTACTGGGTATCTATCAAAAGAAAATTGTGTATAGGTACACACACACACACACACACACACACACACACACACACACACAAACAACTACTCAGCCATAAAAAAGGATAAAATTTTGACATTGTGACAACATAAGTGGACTTTGTGGGTACTATGCTAGGTGAAAGAAGTCGAGAAAGACAAATATTTTGTAATTTCACTTATATGTAGAATCCAAAAAATAAAACAAACAAAACTCAGAGTCATAGGTACAGAGTTGGGGGAGGGTGTTGAGGAGAGAGAAATGGGTGAAGGGGATTAAGAAGTACAAACTTCTAATCATAAAGTAAATGAGTCATGGGGATGTGATGTACAGCATGGAGAATATAGTCAATAACATTGTATTAACTTTGTAAGATGACTAGAATTATTGTGATCATTTTACAATGCATACAAATGTCAAATTGCTATGTTATATACTTGAAACTAATATAATACTGAATGGAAGTACCTCAATAAAAAAGGAATATCTAGAAAAACCTTATAGCTTTTAATACATGAACATGAAATATCATTTTTATTTATTTTTATTTTTTTAAATGTTATATTTATTTTTGAGACAGAGAGAGACAAAGCATGAGTAGGGAAGGGCCAGAGAGAGCGGGGGACACAGAATCTGAAGCAGGCTCCAGGCTCTGAGCTGTCAGCACAGAGCCCGAGATGGGGCTCAAACCCATGAACTGTGAGACTGTGACCTGAGCCGAAGTTGGACACTCAACCAACTGAGTCACCCAGGTGCCCCTGAAATATCATTTTTAAAATATATTTGATATCTTTCATTGGTGTTTTGTAGTTTTCCATATACGAAACCTGCACATCATTTTTTATTTGTCCCTAAGTATTTTATTTTTTGATACTATTATATATAATATTATTTTATAACTTCTAATTCTAATTGATCATTGTTGGTATATATGAAAGTAATTGTCCTATACGTTGACCTTGTATCCTATGAACTTGCTGTACTCAATGGTTAGTTCCAAAGGTTTATGTTTTTTTGCAGGTTTTTGGGGTTTTCTACAAAGAAATTGTGTCATCAGTTTATTTTTTCTTTTGCAACCTATATATCTTTCATTTATTTTTCTTGTCTTATTGTACTTGTTAAAATTTCAATATAATGTTGAAGAGGAGTGGCAAGAGAGGACGTTCTTGCTTTGCTCCTCGTCTTAGGGGAAAAATATCTAGTCTTTCACCACTAAGTATGAAGCTAGTTGTAGGCTCTTTGTAAGTGTTCTTTATTGAGTTGAAGAAGTTTATTGAACTAAAATGGCAGAGTGTGACTTCTGCACAATTTGCAGACAACGCAGTAACTGAGCTCACTTATCTCAAAGAGAAGAATGATGGGCCAACTTTCAATGAGAAGAGTTTCAAAGAATATGCAGCCATTTTTAATTCACTGCAATCTACCCTGAACCACAAATTGTAGCTATTTCTCCCCCATGGAGAATAAATTCACTTTCTCTAAATTCCACAAACTCTTATCCTATTTCAGTATCATCTCAAAGTCCGAGTAGTCACTTTTCTAAATCAAATCCAGGAGTACATTAGGCTCCTTGTGTGCAGTTTTTCATGTATGGTTTCTCTTGGTCTTAATCTGTGTACAATAAATGAGTTATGTGTTCTTCACACATAAGGTACATAGTAAGAGAGGAATAGGATAAAAGCAATAGACACTCCTCTTCAAAAAGGGGAAAAATAGGAATTTATGAAGATCTCTAGTCCATAGCAATTCTGAAAGCCAATCACATATGTGTTGCCATATTAAAAAAAATTAGAGCGCAGTACTGCTCCATAGGAACAATTCTCTATACCTGTTGGCATTTTCCTTTCAGCTTTTATCTAACATTGGATTTACCCTATCTTTCTATAATAATTAGCCTATGTTTGTAGCTAGGTAGTTTTTTTAGCCTTCTTTCTGCCTATAGAAAATTAGGAATCCTGATGCTTTTTTCCCCCATTCTGTAATAGCACCATCTTTTTGAGTTCAAGTGGTATAATTTTTTAAAAGTTTTATAGACTTTCACACGTATCAATATACAGTCCATTCCAACAGACAACACCATACCCATAAATATCTCCAAAATAGGCTCTTCTCTACCTGGGCCCTCAAGTCCCCCAGAACCCCAATATTTAAAAGGAGAAAGTCTATAGGTGGCTCATTGGTTACATACAACACCCAGTGCTCATCTCAACAAGAGCCCTCCTCAATATCCATCACCCACTTTCCCCTCTTCCCCACTTTCCCATCAACCCTCAGATTGTTCTCTGTATTTAAGAGTCTCTTCTGGTTTGGCTCCTTTCTCTGAGGCTATTTTCTACTTTTAGCAGTGTGTGTGTGTGGGGGGGGTGTGAGACAATCTTGAGTTCTTTACTATTTCCTCCATATTATGCTAGAAAAATTAAGAAAAATTTCCTAAGTTTGTCCCTCATTTTTCATTTTTTTGTGGATAGCTAGAAGAATCTGTGCCTGCACGTCTCCTTAGCAAGATTTCTGAGATCATTAGGTTGCTTTTCTATTTTCCATATTGCTGCAGGCAGCAGTTTGCTAACTGTTCTGTCTGTATATAACTCAGCTGCCCTTTTCACTGGCCTTCAATAACATTTCTCTCATTGTCCTTGAAGCCCTAATAGTCTCCCTAAGGCCAATCTTGGTTGTTTCACCAAGAGTCCCTTCCAGCTCCTGCCCACCACCCAGTTCCAGCCACTCTCACACATTCTGTGTGTTTTGTTTGTCATCATAGCACCTCACCTTCAGGTACCAAATTCTGTCCCAGTTATCTATTACTTTATAATAAATTACCCCCAAACATAGAAGCTGAAAACAATAATTGATTTATTATATCTCATGATTTTGTGAATCAGTAATTTGGACAGTGGACAGGGCTCCACTGGCTCTTGTTTCTGCTTTATTTAATGTTCAAGGCTGCCACGTGGTAGTATTCCGGTGCTGGATAGGATGGCCTGGAGAGTCAGGTTGGCCTCACACACATTTCCAGTCCTAAGCAGGATTATGACTAGATGACTCAGCTCATCTGGGATTTTTGAACACATCACCTGTATCTGATTGCTTTAGCATGGAGGTCTGAAGGTAGATGGATTGTTTACACAGCAGCCTTAAATGGAGGGAATGTTCCAAGAGACAAGTTCAAGATGGTGTCTTTTAATGCGCTGGATTGGAAACTGACTCGGGTATATTTCTACTATATCTAGTAGTCAAAGAAGTCACAGAATTCACTCAGATTCTAGTTCAGTTACCATAAACTCACTTCTCCATGGGCACAGTCTCAGGGAATTTTTGGTTTCCTTGAATGTGCTAAATATCCTATTTCTATTTTCAGTGAACTATAATAAACTGAGACCCTTGAGATACGGGAAAAGTTTTCTTGTAAAAAATGTTTGGAAAACTTTAAGTCTTAAAACTTGGTTATTAATTAGCAGTCATTCTATTAGGAAGAAAGCCTCCTTTTCAAGAATTAAACTACACCTTAATTAATGATCTGGTCCTGTTCGGACCACGCCTTTAACACTGAGAATTAGAGATCTCCCATTAAATATCAGTTATATCACTTATTAGTTTTAAAATTCCAGCTAAGCATCTTGATTTTTCTAAATTGCAAAATAGGGTCAATAGGGTTATATCTATGGTATTCATATAATTTTGTCTAAACTGGGGGCACTTTGGGCAATGCCAAAAATGAAGTGGTCATATCTTCTTGGTAAAAAGCTCAAACTAGGGCTATCTTGGGTAAAAGAGGACCCATTTATTTGCCTTTATATTTCTCAAGGATTTTGTGATGATCAAACAAGACTATGTACCACCAAACATTCAAAATTATAAAATGTGAAATAGAGGCAAAATGGTGGTATTGCTTCAAATGCTTTTTGGGCTATTATTTATATCCTCCATAAACTTGTAAAACTGTTTCTAAATATGTTTGAATCACCTCCAGTATTTAATAACACTATATGTATGCCACTTTTCCTTAATTGCAGAACTGGCATGATATATTTTAAGATAATTTCCTTTTATTATATTCCCAGGGAATTTTGGAGAGTGCTGATCACTACCAGCTTTGAACAGTAACCTTCCCCACCTATTACAACTACTGTTATATCTTATTAGTTGGATCTTTTTCAGACTAAGTAATATCAGGCCCTTTATGTCCTATGTTTCATCTTGTTAATACAGTTTGGTATCATTATCATTGCTCCTCAATAGTTTTAAATTATAAGTCTTAAGATAGTTTTGAAACTGATCACCTATTAAATAAAGGTATTCTTTGACTTAAAATGAAAATCTTTTAGCTTAGCACATACAAATTGAAACCATTCTAAAATACACTAATTTAGAATGGTTTGTCTTGGGCAATTTTAATATTCACCTTCATCTTTCAGGCCCACAATATTATATCCAATATGTTGGCTTTATGTCTTATGAATTATTGCCTAACACTAGGTCTAGTTACAGGTTGCCGGTCTTGTTAATGCTTGGTAATCCAGGGGTAACTGAAACCTGGAAGATCGACTCTGAACAATGTCTGAAACAGAATTTTTGCCAAAATAAAACTGGTCTTCAAAGACAGGAAAGTTTTTTCCTTTTGGAAGCTGGAGGTAACAGATAGTAGTTCAATCACTGGCTAGAACTCAGTTGTGGGAGAACTAAGGAACAAGGTCAGATTGCTTCTAGCAGTACTTTTGACTCAATCAGGTATTTAGGGAGTTAACCCATGACTCTTTATATTCTCATCCCATGAGTCCAGGATCGGACATTGGTTTGGATTTAGAAAGAGACTTATCACATGAAAAAACAGTTGGAATCTCCATGTTTAAAAATAATAAAATGTAATAGGAAGCGCAGTTAAACTTGCTAAATGTGCAATAAAGAGAAATGTGTACTTGCAAAATTAAATAAGAACGTTGAAGAGAAAGGGTAAGTTAGCAGAATGAAGTTAAGTCCAAGTCCAGAGCAGGTAACATGTAGATCAGGGTGCTTAGTTAATGTGTGTATATGGATGGAGGAGTCCCAGTGAGGTCATCTTAATGAAGTTCAGGAAATGCTACAATTTTCAAGTCTAAAATATATACATAGGTGATATTAGAAAACTGCTTCAGGATGATATTTTAAAATCATACCATAAACCCTATCCTCTCTGGGTTTGATACACCTTTGCCATTTTAAGTTTAATGCCATATTAATTGAACATCCTTTGGATTTTGCTTAGAAATGTTATTTAATTTATTGCACATTTCCTCTACTTCTATAGTAGGCTTTTGTCGTGCTATAGATCTCAAATGTTTTCTTGCAAACTACTACTACAAAGTATCAGTAGTGTGGGATTAAGTGACATCAATCTAAATGAAAGAAGTGCCAGCCTTGCACACAGTGTCAACAATAGACTTAATAATGCTCTGAATTGTGAATTTCTACTATTGTGTTAAGAATGAGGACTATGAACACTCTTTTCCTCTTTTTTAAAGTATGGCATTACATTTTAAAAAAAGAAACACTCCAAAGTGCATGGTTTCATGGCTATATTCAGTAGAGAGTCACTTGTTTTGATAAATTCTTTACCAGTAACTGATTATGAGGATCACTTATTTAAAAGTGATCATAGTAGTCATAAGACAGAGTTCATTGTTTTCATTTTGTAGAGGTTGCATTATAGGAAATAAAACAGACTTTCTCTTTCTGCATTTCCTTGTCATTACATTATTTTATGTCCATGGTAAATTTGTATATAACTACATTTCTTATTATGTAAGTTATTCAAAGATGATAAAATAAAAATTCAAAGTCTTCAAAAGTTTTTGAAATAATACTTTTAAAATTCTAGCTGGTAATCTTTGACATTAAGAACTTGACTCAAAACAATAGTATTTATTGAGTTGAATTAAATATATCTTATTCTTTAAATATAATGCCATTTAACATTTTAGTTCTGAGACAATAGCTTTATTGCAGCAACAATGCTTTCTTCATTGAAATTTTGCATTATCCTTGAGTTATTGCCAGTTTCAGAAGGCTTTGTGCTTATTTCACATTTTAAATTATTAAGGACAAAAAAACCATTATTTTTTAACTGCATTTGGATTGACTATGCCCTAACCTAGTCTTCTAAAACCACCTTCCAAGCTTGTTATTTTTCCTTGAAGACTCTTAATATGCCTCAAAATAAGAAAATCCTTTTTAGTTTTTTAGGTAATTACATCATGAGTTATGTGCTTTCATTTAAAGTATTGCATTATTAATTTCATTAATCTTAACTAATGTTATTAGTTATCATATATTTCAATACACTTTAAAAATTCTTGCTTTCTTGATCACCCAGTTGAATTATATCTATTTTTTGCTATCCCTTACTGAATTTCATTGTCCATATTCACACATAATATTTGTACTTTTTATTTAACCAGTTTTTGTTTTACAATTTCCTCCATTATTATGAACATTATTATTTCTCCATTAATATATGTTTAGAATGTTTTGATAAAATGAGGGGTTTTTTTGCCCAATTTAAATTTTACTCATTACATCACTTACAATGCAGAGTTAATGCTGCTATTTTATAAATTTGTTAAAATATTCCTGTATAGGGGCATCTGGGTAGCTCAGCTGGTTAAGCGTCTGACTTTGGCTCAGGTCATGATCTCACAGTTCGTGGGTCTGAGCCCCACATCAGGCTCTGTGCTGACAGCTAGCTCAGAGCCTGGAGCCTGCTTCAGATTCTGTGTCTCCCTCTCTCTCTGACCCTCCCTTGCTCATGCTCTCTCTCTCTCTCTCTAAAATAAATAAAAACAGTAAACAAAATAAAAAAAATAAAACTGAGGTGACCATTTGGATAGAGTGATCACAAAGTTGTAAAAGGACACAGGATTAAAAGGACCATTTTCATTCTCTACTACTAGATTACCTGTGGGACTTTGGGTATTTTATTTAAATATCTGAAGTTTAGTGGACATATTTGGAAAATAAGGAAGCTAATATTTATCTGTTCAAAAGCAAGAAATTCTCCTGAGCAACATTTTCTCTCTCTCTCTCTCTCTCTCTCTCTCTCTCAACCCCTCTCTCTTTTCCTGAGCTACATTTTAATTCTAAGATGGTTCCATAATTATTGATTTCCTTCTTGGTTTAGAGCACTTGGATTTTAAATGTTTATTGATAGACTCAAGATTATGCCTATAAGCCTGTTGGTAGCTAATGTCTGTTTTGAAAAGTTTTGTCATTGGCCTCTATTGATTCTAGTCCCATTTATGTTTATTGCATATTTATATAATACTTGATGTAAATTTGTTAGGATGTGGTCAGGAATCATTGCAAGAGAGGAAGGAAGGAAGGAAGGAAGGAAGGAAGGAAGGAAGGAAGGAAGGGAAAAGAAACCAAGTGTGAGCAACTGTGAGCAGACGATCAGAACAATACAAAGAGAAGAACCTATGAGACACATATTAGATAAAGAGGTTTGAAAGCATGTTAGATCTTTAACACAGAAAAAGAATTACTTTAAATTGGGTTTAACTTTCTCAACACTTACACTGCTTCTCTGAATTATTTGGTGGGAAGAACAAGGAGGTACAGAAGGTAATAACACCTAGCCTAAGGAATGGATATGAATCTTGTCCAGAACATTAAAGATTATCTTTTATTCCATTGTACAGACAGTATTTTAAAGTGATTGATTAATTAATCATTAGTGCTGACCACTGTAGAACATGGTGCCCTAAACTAAAAGATCACAATGAATCACTGATGGTATCTGTATGACTTCCTATCAACAATACTTTATACTTGTGAAATTTTTAAGAGTCTCATGGATATCCATATACTCATCAATTTTTCTCTATTATGTCTTTTTTGGGGGCTCAGTGTTACTTAAGGAAAGGGTATTGGTTATTATAAATAGATCTTAGCATTGATGTTTGATGTATTTTGCATAACTACATCAATTGTAATTTATGTTGTTTACATGTAATATTTTGCGTAAATGGTACTTCTCAGCAAAGTGTGTATTGAGAGTAGACAGCTACATTCAACAGAATTTTACAATATTTCAGTTAGTCTCAAGAGTCTTGTAGAAAAACAAAACCTTGGAATGTTGGTGGCTAGGCATGGAACACATCATAAAAGAAAAAATTTAAACAAAAATGGAGTGAATAAGTGAGATCTTACCAGGAAAATAATGAAATGACATTCCAAGGAAGGAAGAATTACTTGTGCAAAGGCTGGGAAATGAGGCAGCATAGTGTGGTCAAGGTAAGTTATATTAAAAGATTGGAGAAGGGGAAAGAAACAGGTCATGGGCTGGAAATTGAGTGTCAAGTCTTCAGCAACACTAGCTAGGAAATGTCAATAATCCATCACTGTTTGGCAAATGTTTTAGAAAAGATATAAAAAAATAGTCTAACTTGTCCTCAATATAATCTTATATTTAGATATTATGTCTTTTATACTTAGATACGTTCTCTAAAATATATTCATATTCCATGGATTAATAGTACATTTACTGAAGATCACATTCTCTATATAGTAGCTGGACATTTTTAGGTGAATCTGCTGTTTATACAACCAAGACTTGAATAAACCTGTGGTTTTTGTTTGGTTTATTTATAAGTGAAATAAATTTTCTTACAGGAATACAGGGAATTTTTAATATCCCTTCCATATCATATGCTCAGAGCAAATTAGTTAATAGAAACTATGGATAATCCATTAATTAAGAGCAATAATATGCACTATTTTAATCTATTGGCTTTCATTAAAATTTTGTTGTTTTGTTGTTACTTCCAAGTTTCACAATTTTTTCCTTATGAATTTGTCTGGTGACTTATGGAAAAAAGTAATCATATTAAGCTAATTTGGTGCTCCACATTTTTTCAAAGTACCTTAAAATATTAGAGATTTCACCCCTCTTGTAGTCCAAATATAAATCAATTAATATTCAATCATTTCTTCTGTCAGTAAATGATTTTTAAGTGACATACTTTAATATTTATATTATATTACTTAGTATGTCATAATTCTTGTAAGTTAATGACTGCATTTGGAAATAAAATCTTTCCAAATAGTCTCCAAAACCATGCAGACAAAGAAGAGAATAAATAACATAATCTGTAGTTTGGGCTAGGATTAACCAGGAGACAAGGATGACTACAAACTACAGTTCACACCAAGTGAGTGGATAATCACTCAAAATATGCAGAGCAGGCTCTCGACTTTTCAAGAAAAAATCAAGAAGGATACAAGAGAAGAAAGATGAGTGAGAAGTGATCTTTGTGGGGGACAAAATTTTGATCACATCAAGTAGGGTTTAACCTTGCAAAAGACAGTCCTACTCCCAGTGGGGTAAAGAAGTGTGGTAACTGGTAGATGAGATTAAAGGGAGGCACTTGGAAAGTGTAGGAGACCCAAGCAGGTGGCAATCTTGGGAAGATACTATATCCATGAGCAAGGGCAGCAGCGAACATGTGGGAAGTGTCAATTTGAGATTTGGTGGTAAAAGAAGATAAAGCATTTGAAGATAAAGAGCTAATGGAAATGGGGAAATGCTCCAATATGAATTGGAATGATTGCAAATATAAAAGGCAACCATGAAATTCAAAATAGAAACATCAGAATTATGTAATAATATAAGAGCTGACTGAACTAAAAAACGAATTGAAGAAAAAGATGGCCATACCATTAGTAAATTAATTACAGGATGCCCAAGGGAAATTAGATATGTTTGTTAACAGTAAAAGATACAGAAAATAAGAATGGAAAAATGCCACAAAGATAAAAATGCTAAAAATGGAAAAAGATCAGAGAGAAAAAAGATTAATATAATTGGATTCCATGGAAAATAAAAACAAAACAATGGGACAGAACTAATATTGAAAATGGCATTCTAAAAAGAAAACTTTCCTGAAATAAATGAAGGCTTGATTTTATATATTGAAGAAGTCCTCCATGTACTGGCAAAAATTTACTTTGAAATATATTCTAGTAAAAACAATGGACTTTGCTTTTTAAATGTTTATTTATTTCAAGAGAGAGAGGGGGTGAATGCAAGCACAGTGGGGCAGAGAGAGAGAGGGAGAGAGAGAATCCCAAGGAGACTCTCATGGTGTCAGACACCAACCGTGAGATCATGACCTGGATCAAAATCAGGAGTTGGACGATTAACCCACTGAGCCACCCAGGCACCTCAAAGTGCTGCACTTTAAGGGTAAAGAAACCCAAAACTTTTTCTGGCTTTAAGATTTATAAAAAGGGAGAAGAAACAAGCCACTTAAAAAGGAAGGGAAACTAACTTGGCATTGGAATTCTTGATGGCAAACACATAAATCAAGAACAGTGGAGAAATGTTTTCAAGAAACTCAAGGATACAATGACAAGGACCTTAAATCGAGTCAAACTGTCTTCTAAAAATTAGGCTGAAGCAAAAACAGTTTAACACTGTAAAAACTCAGGAAGTCTCATACCTTCAAGCTCTTCTACACTAAACTGCTGGGGAGCAAATTTTATCTAACCTCTCAGTGCTAGGGGAATTTTTGCCAAATAGGCTGATAATGAGAAGTGGAAACATTTAGAAGGGTATAGGTATGGAAAAAGAGTATGTAATTTTTATATGTGCTTAACAAAGTAGAAATAATGCAACTAAACAGAAAATGAGAGAAGGGAGAAAGTATTATACAGGAAAAGCCAATGAAAGGCCATGTTATATCATTTTGGACTAAAAACATTGTTATTTCAAGCTGAGAAAATAAATCAGAGAAGCTTAAGTAAGGAAAAGGAGGGCTAAGGAGAACATATAAAACTATTAGTATAAAAGTAATCATTAGAAAAAATACATCTCTTCCCCTCAAAACAGTGGAAAAAAAGAGACAGCAAGGAAAACAGAAAACATAATGAAAAACATAATTTTTATAATGCAATTAATTATACATATATGTCTATCAGTGTATCTGACAGATCTGAGACCAAATATATCAGTCATATCAATATATCTAAATGGGATTAATCACTTATTGAAAAAAATGGCTTTTAAAAATTGGCTTGCAAAGAAAAACTTAATTATGCTATTTGCAAGTTACATACATGAAACATAGTGACTCAAAACTAAAAATAAATAGTATTGGTAAAGCTTTCCAAGTGTGTTGCACATTTTTGTGCACCATTCCTAATCCTATTAAGTCCTTTTCTAACTTCAGACACTTTGATGGGTACTGGTTCCAATAGGCTTTGCACCTGACAGTACCTCACCTTGAACCTATGCCATCTACCTCACTTCTAGGAGAAGGGATTATGTGATGCCATAGCAGTGACTACTCAAGGCAACTTACTCAGTAGTCATGGACAATCCAAAAATGTAAAGAAATTATCACCTTGGAGCCACTCTTGAATAAGAGAGAGTGGGTACCTATGGATAAATGATTCTGCCTTTCATACCTTGGACCTGGATGAATGGTAATGGGATGCATTTCATAAGGCTCCAAAGATAGTTCTGTAGGGTTCAGAATCAGGTATCTGCAATATAGGCACTTTGATAAGCCCATATAATTTGATATTATTGGCTTTATGTCTCTCTCTATTTCAACGCACTCATCCCTTGTTCCAGCCCTTTGGGAGTCTTTACCTCAGCCTATGATGTTGGTCTAAGCCACTAGTCAAATTCAGACCAAAGCACAATTGGGATTTCAATCTTTGTCTCTGACAAGCTTGAACTCAAGATTCAAAGTATTAAACATGGCATGAATGGATTTTTATAGAACTAGAAGCTACACAATACATATAGAGAGCATAGAAGCTTTCACAATACATGCATAACCATTATAGACATATATGTACCAAATAACACAGCCACTACAGAACATACAAAGAGAGACACTAACAATAACAACTTTCGTATGTGACACTCATAGTCTCCTTAAGTGTAAAAGATACATAAACCTGCAGAAGACATAAAGTACAAAATCAATACAGTAACTAACTTTTAAAATTCATTTTATTTAATTTTATGAATATATGTTAAAGCTGGAAACCCAAAAATTGAGAAAATACCATCTTTTCAACTGGACAAGGATCTTCACTGTATACCAACTCTGATTATATACCAATCAAAAGGAAAACAATTCATTAAATGCCACAAAGAAAAATAATATGAACAACATTCTGTGGCCAAATGCAGCCAAATTAGGCTTTAGTGACAACATTTTTAACAGGTCCTTCTTATCTAGAAATTTAGAAAACTCCCTATTAAACAAGTCTTTGGTCAAGTGTAAAGCATAAACATCCAAAAATAATAATAAAGATAACAGGTCCTCTGGGATACTGTTGAAAACAATGATGGGAGGAATTAAATAATTAGGTCAATAAAAATGAAAGCAAAGGATTTGCAGTTTCCTGTTTGCATATTAAGAGTTTGAAAGTTGCTTCTCTGTCCCCACAACAAATAAAAAGCTGCACCGACTGAAAAGCTCAACATCTCTTCTTGACCTGTGAAAGAGGGAGGGCACAGGAGAAATGGTTGCCCCCAAGTTGGAGAGACAGGGGGTTGAATACAAGGGGTCACAGCTTCCGCTCAGGACAGCGGACTTATGTGGAAGCAGCTGTAGAAACCCAGGACCACCACAAGAACACGACCTGTCATTGGTGAATTGTTGGAGGCTCCGGGTGGACGATTCTGAGACTACACACTCCAGGAGGACCCCGTCCTCAGAGGGGAGGAGAGGCATATTGTTATGAGATTTACCTCCAGGAGCTGGAACAAGTTTGCACAGTAAATATCAGAGAAACGTCCTTTCAGGCTTCTGGCAGGGGGAAGGAAAAGAAATCATTTTCTTTAAGAAAAATTTTCTTAACATTTATTCATTTTTGAGAGAGAGTGAGTGGAGGAGGGACAGAGAGAGAGGAAGACAGAAGATCTGAAGCAGGCTCCAGGCCCTGAGCTGTCAGCACAGAGCCCGATGCTGGGGCTGAACCCATGAATGTCAAGATCATAACCTGAGTCAAAGCCAGGCACTTAACCAACTGAGCCACCCAGGCACCCTGGAAAGAAACAATTTTCAAATGCTCAGGAGCATTCTCTTCCTCTTAGCAAGGTCTGCCCTCAGGGAAATGAGTTAACCAAAGCCTAACCTGCTGGGTCACCATCAGAGTCTAACTGACCTGGGAAAAGGGAAAAAACCAACTCAGACCTGTTCTGGCCATCCTGTACCGTCAAAGGGTAGGAGGCCGAGTGTGGGAAGGAACTGAGAAATATTTGGGAGGAAACTGAGCCCTGAAGCCAGCCTGGGCAAAGTGTGGCTATTTGTGTAGAGAGGTCTGAGGTAGCAGGAGGTCGTGCCCGTGTGTAAGAACATTTTAAATGAGTCCCTGCACTTGAGCTTGCGGTGAGACACTGGGGAGGGTCAGAGATGCATGTGGAATATCATTTTCCTCCATCCCAGTTGTCGGGCCATTCAGAAGTCTGCAGAGGTTTGTAATCGAAAGTGTATAATAAGAGTGATAATAATAATAACGGTTGAGTTAACCTTTATTAAGCCCTACTGTATACTAAACATTTTGCTAAGTAAGAAATGCTAGGCTCAGCACCTCTAGCATTCTTTGCTGCTGCGCATTTCCTTCTCTCAAAATTCAGGTGGGCTCTGTGCTGTCACAGAAACTGGAGCAGAGAGGACTCAGGGGCCTGTGATCTTCCTCCCAGTCAGTGATAAGTGAGGGGCACACTGTGGCCCACCTCCCGTCTGTGTCCGAAGTCCAAAGAGAAGCAGAGAGCTCAGGAGGTATGATTGTACATGCCCTTTTCATTAGCATTCAGTTTTGGTCTGTTGCTTATGATGAGATAGGACAAGCATTTTCAGGGTGCTCCATTAAATTTCTTCCTAACGCCGGAATCTCTTTATGATAGTGGGAAGATAAGATGCCCTTGTCCTCCATGTCCTTTTATTATTCACTCTAACCTGGTTCTCGAGTGTCTCCATTCACCCATTCTGAAGCCTTCTTTTCCTAATCTTTGTAGATTATTTCTCCATTTTTTGAAGACCGGGCAGTTGGCTCTTAAATGTTTCCTGCGGTCCTTTCATTTCACTGAATTTTAAATATTTCAGCCAATTTGAAGAGTTCATAATGATGAATAAGATTAAGCTTGGAGCTTAACCTTTTGAAACTGGGTGACGCGTTAACTCGGCTGGAACGCTGGTTAATTTAACAGCAGGAGCTGAATTAACTTGTCACAGCTCTGCCATTGTTAAATTTCCTGCTCCTGATCCTTGTCCCAAGCTCAGGGAGCTTAGTTGTCCTGGGACCAGGGACAAGCCAGGGTGAAGAATAGGGTGGAAATGGGAAAGGAAAGTGGCGTGTATTGTTGGGAGAGTAGCAGGATGACCGGACATGGCCAGGCAAGAAATTCATTTTAGTTGGAGAAGACCGGAAGAAAACAGCTGAGAGGGGAACTTGAAAAAGTTCCTTGCCGCCCGTGCAAGGGAGGCATGGGGCGGGGGGGGGGGGGGGGGGGGGGGGGGGGGGGGGGGGGGGGGGGGGGGGGGGGGGGGGGGGGGGGGGGGGGGGGGGGGGGGGGGGGGGGGGGGGGGGGGGGGGTGCAGTCAGGACCGCAGAGGGGATCAGATATAAAAGAGAGGAGTATGTTCCGAGGAGGCGATGGGGATGTGATTTGATTTCTTGGAAAGGCATTATGTTCAGTACATTAGAAGCTCTTAATACTGACAGTCTGGCAAACACAAATAAAATACCTCTTGTGTGAGGTAGGAATGAATGTGTCGAATTGTAGAATCATTACAGATATAATCTCAGCCAAGAGAGAGAAGTACTTTTTTAAAAATAAAATTTAATGTTTACTTTTGAGAGAGAGAGAGAGAGACAGAGCATGAGTAGGGGAGGACAGAGAGAGGGAGACGCAGAATCTGAAGCAGGCTCCAGGCCCTGAGCTGTCAGCAGAATGCTCAACAGAACCCAACCCAGTGCTCGAACTCACCAATGGTGAGATCGTGACTTGAGCCAAAGTCAGTCACGTAACCGACTGAGCCACCCAGGTGCTCGAGAGAGAAGTTCTTCCAAATCGGACCCGGCAGACATGTGCATTTGGCATACCTGTAGATCGTTGTTGAACATTTTGTCTTGGTGCGTTGAGTCAGGACCAGAGAAGAGAGCAAAGGAGTAGCAGGAGTGGGTTGGAAAGTAACCTAGGGGTCAGGGAGTCAAAGGAGGGGCATGGGGGAGTGCTTGGGGGTCTTTCCCCAGGGAGGAGTGGAGACTGGGGGCAGAAGGTAAAGTGGCGGGCTTTTGCACAGCCCCCTGCCCCACAAACACACAGGCATTGCTGGGCTAGAATGCTCTGTGCATGTAAGGCTTGCTTACCCCACGATTAACCCTCATATATGCATTATCTCAGGTTTGTGATTCCTTCTCAGCCAGGGAGCTTGTGCCACAGAGTAAGCAGCTCAGCCTTCTGGGAAGAAGCCTAATGACACCTGAAACACAGGCAAACTACCCAGGCTGCTTTTAAGCACCGGCCACTTTGAGGCCCATCAATAGGGATCACCGGGAGCTTGTCTTCCATCCAATTGCTTTGGGAATACCTTAACTTAACACCGAAGGGCCATTTTCTTTTCTATTTGTATGATTTTGTTTCAGGGCTGACGTTATTCTGTGGGTGCTCTAACAGGTTTTCAATTTCCAAGGCAGTGGCCTGAAAAGACTGTTGGCTGTTCAGGAGCCTAACCAGCGCTCAGTACCTGGATCTGAAGCGGATTACTAAGGATTCCAAGGCCTTTTGCTTCTGTCCAAAATTACTTTAAAGTCTAGCTAACAGATGGCTGGGCTGTGCCTGATGGATCAAGAGAGTGAGGCAAGTGGAGGAAAGGTGAAAGGGATAAGTAGGAGATAGAGGACAAAGGGAAGGTAAAAAAAAAAGTGTGATAATAGAGGGAAAGACTGAAGAATTTCTTGTTTCCTTCAGTATAGAAACTGAACTCTCAAGGCACTTTAAATTTACCAATCAATGTCAAAAGGCACTAAAAAATAAACATAATCGAAGAGACGTGATGAATTAGTGGGTTAGCGGGAACTCTCCTCCGGTACCGCCACAGTTTGCGGAGGGCATGCTTGTTTTGGTTCAGAGAGCCCAAGTGGGGTACTGTTGCTGGTGAAGGTTGGGCAGAATTTGGGGGACTAAATTTACATAGTAGCTTATACTGTGATAGTGGTAATTACATGTCTCCTTTTTCTCTGGAGGTAAAAGCTTAAAAAAAATCTTTTTTTCACCATCCAACAGAAGTCTCATAATAAAAAGTAACATCTAGTACGAGGTGGCTTTGTCTTGTTCTCCAGGATAAGAATTTAGTTTTTTAGGTTCTAAGAGATCCTTAAGTTATGTGGTATCTGGATATTGGATTGCAGAGAGAGCACCGTATAAAAACAATAATGCCATCCTTGAACATAATGCTTCTTAATATTACTTGGCACATCTGAGTTTGATTGAACTTAGCATTTCTGTTAGACAATGACAATGAAGTAAGAAAACTTCAAATAAAACTGAATAGCCCAACAATTTCTATCATCTCAAAAGATTTCCAAACAATGTTTCATAGAATATTAAATGGAAGGACACTTCATGGAAAACATATGTCAAGACTTCATTACCATCTATCTCCAGGATTTGGTAAAGAACTTGCCCGATACAGTGATGCGTTTTTCTTCACAGAATACCAATCGTTACATTTTAGAACAGAGCTGTTCTTCCTATGAATATTACAGTCATTCTTTCATGGAATCTTCATGAACATGTTCAGAAATGACTGAGCGAGAGCCTCCTCAGAGGCAGGTGAGGCAGGTGACAATCTGACCTTCCCAGTGCCCCCAGGATGATTTAATGTTACAGGTTTGACATAGAAATAGTTAGCTATTCATGTCATGCGAGCTTGGACAGTGCCTTTAGTGTGTAGTGACTTCTGTGTGTGGCGGACTGTGTCCCAGTAACTCCATGTGTTCAGGTAAGAGAGGTGCCACTGTGTCGCTACCAGGAAAACCAACGCTCAGTTTCAGGGCTTTGAGATGCCGCAACGTTGGTTCTGCAGCCCCAGGGAGGGGGAGACGTGGGTTGCGCCGCCGTGTGTGAGCAGGACATCTGTACTCCGAGTCAAATGGCCATCCAGGCACCTCAGTGCTTGTTTATGGGCTTGTAATTTCTATTATGACTTTAGACTGTCATCTTTCAGCATATTTTCATTTATTGTTTTTAGCCACAATCAGGGTAGTAATAGGAGAGCAATTCTAGGGAGTGAATGTGCCGATAAAATATGTAGACCCTGGCGATCGCGAGGTCTACTTAGCCACACCTCATATTTCAGTTCACAGCAATGCGTGTGGGGGCTGACATAAGTACTCCCTGTTGTGTTATTGCTTCGGGCTCAGGAGCCCTTTGAGAAGACCGGAGAATAAAGGACTGCAGAAAGCGGGTGGCGTCGAAAAGGCAGTGCCAGAGAGGGTGCCTACAAGCACCCGAGAGAGTTTTATGTTTTTTAACAAATGTTTTCTTGATGTTACCCTCAAATCCCACCTGTGTTTCCTTCTCTCACCATCCACATCAGTCACCTCTTTGCTTTTCAGGCTTCCTTTTGAGGCATCAATGAACCTAAAGGAAACCAGCATGGTGGGAATTTCGTGACAACTTGCAGCATTATCGCTTTCTTGGCAGCAACGCGACTAAATGGCATTCAGACTCTCACGGCAGGGCCACAGCTGATCAATAATTTCCAGGAGCCCCTTCTGACTGTGTCAGAAGCAAAACCAAGGAATGTGACCAGGCCAGTTAGAAATAGCACCCTGACAGGAAAACTCCAGGGCAGTCAAAAGATAAATTGTAACATTTGGTTATATTACTATGTGTTAAGGCCCTTTCTTGACAGGAGACATTTGGTTCCCATTTTAAGGCTGCAGAGGGCTTTAACTAAGCATAGAGATATGAGTGTCAGCTACATTAAGAAATTGAGGTTGTCAAATCTCCCCTTGTGATTTTAAGGATGAGAAACGATCATCCAGGTATATACTAAAAGGTTCCATTAGAAAACTATTTTAAATGCTGTTACCCTGGTAGAGCCTCCCCTAATGAAATGGAAATAATGTTATGATTTCTAAACTATTTTTTGCTCACTTTTCTATGAGGAAAGTCTCTCAGCTGGCAATAGTACAGTTATATTTTTCTCAGCTTATTTTTCTTTTGTAGTAGTAAATATAATTATATAGATTGTTGCTGCATGATTAGCTAGGAATTCCAACTTTAAAAAAATGTTAAATAATACAATGCTTGTCCAGAATAGTACTTGCATATAAGAGAACTTGAAAGGTGTTTTTGAGTGATGAAGAAAACAAAAATTTCACTTCTTTTCCTCTGTATTGTGCATGTTGAGGGTAGAAGACACAGACTATTATAAACATCATTGCCATCAATGCCATTTATTGATGGCTGCGTGTAGAATACAGCATGGCTGGGGATAAGAAAAAGGAAACTCAATTCTTGAACTCCTTCACCTTTTCTCATAAATTAGCAAAATTGAAGGTCAGACTCCTTGAGTAGTCCTGCAGGTCATTAATGGTTGATGTAGTATTTGGAAGGAGATCTCCCAGACCCTGGAGCCTTTGTTCATTATTTAACACAGGACCGTGTCCTGGTCAGTGACAACAAGTTGGTGCCAACAGGGTATTTATGTTCCTTTCAGCCTCAGTTACTTCATTTGTAAAATGGGAATAATGTTATATTTATTACATACATTTCAAAACTGTTATAAAGAAAAGAGATAATTGATGTACAGAAATTAATAAAGGCTCTTAGTTAATGCATTAAAGATAGTTAATGGTATTCTTCATCATCATCATCATCATCATCATCATCATCATCATCCTTCTCTTCCTCAACCAAATTGCAAAGTGTCTTGTAGATGTAGGTGGGATAATATTCCTTCTTAAAGAGTTGAGGTTAATATTGACCAGCACTTTGAAAGGGCCTGCTTGACAGAGAGGGGGAAAAACTATTCGAGTTTAGAGGGAATATTTGTGCCGTAACTTGGAGGCAATAATAATTTAATTTTGTAGAGGATCTTTTTTTCCTTCAATTTTTGTTTGTTTTGAGAGAGAGAGAGAGAGAGAGAAAGTATGCACACAAGCAGGAGAGGGGCAGAGTGTGGGGCAGAGAGAATCTCAAGCAGGCTCTGTGCAGTCAGTACAGAGCCCAATGCAAGGCTCACACTCATGGACCATGAATTCATGAGCTGAGCTGACATCAAGAGTCGGCCACTTAATGAACTGAGCCACCCAGGCACCCCATCTTCAAGTTTTTATTTAAATTCCAGTTTGTTAACATACAGCATAATATTAGTTTCAGGTGTAGAATTTAGTGATTCATCACTTAACCTACACCACCCAGTGAGCAGGATGGATAGACTTGAGAGGGGGAGTAGCGTATGTGTGGCCGGATGATGGTGGTGATGGCAATTATGTATTTATTTATCTATTCAAGAAAACATCTAATGACTGCTGCTTTATGCCAATCAAAATACCAGACACTGGATTTATAAGATATATAAACAATGATTTCCGCATTCAAGAAGCTCACAGTTTAATGGGGCATCAAATAATGAATCACTACTTTTCAGCATGGGAAGTGTTATAAAATAGAGATGTGTCCAAGGTACAGTGGTGTCAATGTGCAAGAAGAAGCTAACTTTCACGAGAAGACTATAAAAGGCTTTTCTAAAGGATACTGCTTAAAACTACACTTTCTTTTGGACCTGCAGTTGAATTCCAGAGGATGTACAGCTCAAGAGCTGCCCACACAATCAGAATCCTTCACACACACACAACACACACACACACACACCACACACACACACACACACACACACACACACACACACATATTTTACCTATAGGATACAGAGTGGGGAAGCAGAAATATCTGAAAAATAATGATTTATATTATACAGGCAAGTAAGGGAAAGGGTCTGACCGTGGATGGATTTGGAAGACTTAATGGATGATGGATTCTGTGTCACAGGTACCAGAAGAGACATGGAAAATATGAGATTATATTTACAGGCTTGAATGTTGTCAGAGATAATCGTGCCTTTGATATATACACAGAAAGATGAAGAGTCATACAAAATGTCAGCTTGAGTGGGAGTTAATTACCCCAGCATGGAGAGAATTTTGAGAAGGTGTCAACCAATGGAACCGCCTGGGAAAACTGAATAGCATATAAGCATCTTCTGAACTAGGTCTGTTTCATTCTGTACAGCGCCCACAAACCACCAAGAGACAATGGATAAATCTCCTTTGGGGGCTTGTCAAGAACAGGGAAATTAAAAATAAAAAAGAGTTTCATACAGCATTCCTGTATTAAAAAAAATCCAAACACACTTACTTCAGAGCCCATAGTGATTTTGGGATTATGTCCTATTCTATTCTCCTTGAATAGTATCAGAAAGTGAAATTCTTTTTTTTAAAGTTTTTTTTAACATTTATTTATGAGAGTCAGAGGGAGACAGATCATGAGCAGGGGAGGAGCAGAGAGAGAGGGACACACAGAATCAGAAGCAGGCTCCAGGCTCTGAGCCGTCAGCACGGAACCGACACAGGGCTCAAACCCAGGAACAAGGAGATCATGACCTGAGCCAAAGTCAGACACTTAACCGACTGAGCCACCCAGGAGCCCCATGAACTGACTCTTTTTATAGATAAAATCTTCAAAGTAACACACTTCTTTGGAATAGGATAGTTATTTCAATTGTATGGAGAATAATTTCTCTTCAGTCTGTCAGCACAGTCATGGTTATTGTCATTATAGTCCTGACACTGTAGATTTCATAGCTGTGCTCTGATATGCGTTTCTCTGCTATGTTCTAATCTGACTTTTGAATAAAGAAAAGCATGTCACGTTTGCTTTTCTGTGTTGTGCAAATTTTTGGTTTTCCTAGGTGTTACATATCATAATTATTAATATATCTTTTTTCTTTAATCCCTTGTTACTTGGAAGGAAAAAAAAAACCCTTCCTGAAATAACATGAAGTGAAAACCCAGGTGAGTAAACAAAGATCTGAAAATCTACATTTATTTTTTTCAGTAAGGGAGTGTGGCATGCACAACAGATTTTAACTTTCATATAATGAAGCATCAGTCTTGCCAGTCCTGCCTTAATGACAGAGATCAAAATTTAAAATTGTTGAGATCAAAAGTGTATTCCCAGGAGTATATAGGAAATTTGGGAGACATACACCAAGCGGATAGTATTTGATGGGTATAGATGGGTGACAAAAATCAGAGTGTCGGAAGAGAATCCTGGGAAATTCACATTTTCGATTTGTACATTGAGATGCTTCCAAATTCCATGAGGATAAGTAGGAAGAGTGTAGTTTACTGATTAAAAACATGGACTGATCATCAAATAGAACTAGATTAAAATCCTGTTTTGCAACTAATTATGGAATTTTGTGCAGTGATTTTTCTTCACTGACTCTCAGCTCCTTCATCTAAGATGGTGAGAGGTGAAGTGAGGGTAAATAGATCATATTTGCAGAGGGCTCAGCGTGGCGCCTGACATAGTGATTGAGCAAAAATGGTACTAACATTAAAATTTTACATTTCTTTCTCCAGAGCTAACTTTGGGAGTTCAAACCAAAGGAAACATCTCAGGTGTTCACGGGCAGGGCATTTATTGCTCCTCAGTTCTTTTCACATACATCACTAGAGAAGTACAGAAGCCCCAGCGTTTCCTTTGGCAAACACACATCAGTGTTCTGCTCTCTCTCTTCTAGACTCCAGATGACTATCTCTTTATAATCTGGTCCTGACGACTCAGATACTCAGTACTGCTCCTTGAAGGCAGAGCTGCTTAAATGATTGACTTTTGTCCTGGGACTTTTTGATGGTTGTTGGGCCCTCTGGCCTGAGGCTCTGCCCAGCTGCCTTTTTTGGGGAGCATTTTGCTGCATTAGCCTTCAGTTTTGTTTTGTTCCCCACCCCCACCCCCCACTGACTCTCACTCTTCTATCTTGGCTCCTTGAGAAATGGAAAGCAAGTGTGAACTTAGAAATCTAACCACTGATAGGAGGCTTGTGACAGATGCTCCCCATGAGTGGATTGAAGTGTTTACTCATCCAAGCTGAAGTTCCAAACAGCACCTGTAAGATTGCTTTCTGGTGTTTTTTTTTTTTTTTAAATCTCCAAGGTGTCCCTTTTCCGGGGTGTAGTTAGTAGAAGCTTCTTAGACTTAGGGCAATTGTTAAACAAACAAATGTCTTGTCCCACCTTACAATTTCACCAGGCAGGAGGAGAATCCCTCTTCCTCAGCACAAGCTTCAGATGCCAACATTACCTGAGGCCACTTGGTCATGGCCAAGTACTAACAAGCAACTCCTGTTGGAGCAATGGACATTAGTGATGCTCCTCTTAGTGCTGTTGAGAGAATTGCTTCCGGTGACTTAGTCTCTCTCCATTTGAACTAGACGGGGATCAGATGTGTTAGTGTAATACAGCGTCATATTAGGACTCTTTCCACTCTGGATCCTGTGGACGCAGAGTACTTGAAACATGGAACACATTTCTTGCAGAGAAACCCCAAAGAAGTAGCAGGTTGCCAAGACCTGATCTGAAAGGAACCAAAATTTCAGAATATTGGAACAAGCTTCTAAGAACTATTTTTTTTCCAGAATATTTACCATCAATTCAGAGTCTCCAAGTGATTTACACCAAAGAGCAGAAAATAGCAGTCTCTTCTGTTTGAAATTTGTCATTTTGTCACTTGTATTATTTGGAGTACTAAAGAAAGCCAAACTCAAAAAATGTTACCATAATGACAAAATGAATTAATGTTTGTCTTAGAACTAGTGAGCCATTTAATGCCTTCTAAGATCTGGCTTGTTAAGAAAGAAAAATACTTCCTGTTTTGTAACAGTTTTCTAGATACTACATTTCTTCTCTCCTTTGAGGAATAGAAAATGCAATACTGATATGGCAGTCATTTGAAATTAATTTCAAAAGCCTGCTCAATTTACTACTTAAGATTAAAGTCTACATTTTTCTGACTTTTTTTGATACTAATTACCATTTTAGCTTAATTGACTTCCATCTGGGAAAAGATATCTATATATACATATAGATATGTGTATGTATCTTATACACATATATGTATGCATATATACATATATAATACACACACACATGTACACATAACCATGCAATGCAGTTTTATACACATACATCTGTGTGTGCATATGCATATATATACACATACAAACATGTATACATACATATCCATTATGCTAAAATAAAGGCAGCAAAATAACTGAGTTTTAAAATTCAAAGTTGACTTATTAGGACACATTAGAGGTGTTTTACAAAAGAAAACAATAAAATAAAATAAAGTAAAATAGATAAAATAAAATAAAACACTGCTGAAACCAAGCAAGAGGGTGAGTTAAGATTTTGTGAAGGGAAAGATTTCATTCTAGCCGCCTTGCAGCTCTGTAAGACCCTTTTGAAATGTAGGAGCAGAAGCACAAGCCACTTCTCCAGATTTCTCCCTCTCTCTTTTTCTTCACATTTTATAAAACTGCAGTTTTATTGCTAGATAATATGGTAAAAAAGATTCATTGTAAGGGTTACCTAACAACGTTGGTGGTGTTGATGAATAGTTGCAATTAATACATTCCCTTAATTAGTCTGATACCCAGAAGATGCACCTGGCAGGTCATTTTAATACTACAATTGATTTATAGCTGCTAGAAATGATTTTACCAGCTATCTTCAGAGAGTACAATTAGAGTGGATTTCATTTTTTTATGCATTTTCACTGAGGAATAAACATAAAAGGTCTATGTAATTCAGAACAAAGCAGCTATAATGTACTAATGGTTTATGGATTTTATTAATATTCAGCTAACATTAGAGGCAATTTTAGGAGAGAGCAACCTATTTTCTTTATGAAGTATTCAGTTTTTTAGTATCTGAGTGCTTTGTTTAAAAAATAAACCTTGATATTTTCTGATGAGTTGCTTTTACTTCTTATAGGAAAAATGTTATATGTTATAACATGAAAAAAGAAAATAAAAATTTAAGTGCTGTTTATTAATTGCATGCAGATGCATTTCTATACTGTATATTTACTTTTTAAATACATGTGAATTTAAAAATAAGTCATTAGGCATTCATATGAATTAAATAGAGCTTCCATTAATATAATTGTTGAGCTAATGGATGAACTCTATTAGTAACGGAGGGAGTCACACTTCGTGGTTGAACAGGTAACAGAATATTTTAAGAACCTGATTACATATCTGGCTTTTAATTCCCTGTTGATCTGGGATATTAATTTTGCTAATCGGGAATCTTTGTCCTTCTCTCTCATCATCCATAATAGGGGACCACTTGCCTTGTTCCGTGTAAGGTAGTAGGACAATGAGAAATCAGTTCCACAGATAAAGCCAACAGTCCTATGAAAAGTATGAATACTTAAATACGCTGTTCTTATGACTAAAAGAAACTCTCACTGAAAAATGTCTTTATCAAAGTTTCAGTGAACCTCTGCTGGCTCAAGGAAAATTTATGTTTAAAATTCCAAAATTTATTAAAAATTTGTCCTCTGTTTTGGGAGGGCCTGCCTCACAAAGTTTCGAAGAGCTGTGGATTCAAGAGGGAAGCAACAAAAAAGTCTCTGCCAGCCCGTTTTGCAGTCTTTTGGGGAAGGGCAGGAGGATTCATTGGCTGATCCACAAAGGCGAAGTCTGCAAAATCATTATGAACTGTTGGAGCCCATGAAGGAGGAGTTGAGAGCCTGTGAAGGGGATTGCAGGGACGCCCACCGCCGCTGCATTCCTGTATTACACATTCTAAACTCCATACGGACAGCCCGGTCTAAACTGTAGAGAAATGCATCACAGCACCCGCAATGCCCCAGAATGACATCTCTCCTCCATGAACAGTGAGAATTCTTCTGCACCCCCATCAGTAGGGCAAGTTGGCTTTTTTTCGTTTTGTTTTTAAAAGTTGATAATACACTGCAAAGTCATTCGGCCTCTTGTCCGAATTTCCTTCCTACTAATGCTACACATTCCAAGGACAGCCGGGTAGGGTTACCAGGAGAGTTCAGGATCAGATATTTTAATTCTTTGGAAGCTGATAATCCACATAAAATATAATTTCTCAAATCTAACATAGGTATTTTTAAATGAAACTTTCCCAGCCCCCAACCATTCTGGATAACTGAGGATTTTGCAAAATTAGTACTAATTGGTCTGGAATCATGAAGGCACTATGATCTCCAAAGGCACTTTAAGGCCTCTGATTCTGTGCCTTTCCTATAAAACTACAAGTTAAAAACAAGATCTGTGCTTGTGTTCCAAACAGTGCAGCTACCCTAAAGTTCCCGTGACTCCCTGGAGCATGTCCTAATGCTAGTAGGAAATTACATGATGACTTCCACTAGAATTAGAGGGCCACAGGGTTTGGGGGTTTCCAGGCATTGGAAGCAAAGACATTTTCTCTGCAAACATTCTGGCATGGTTGACAGAGGGTTAAAGTATGATGCCTGTTTGCTACCCAAGCCTGCTAACCCCTTTTCCCACCACCTCTGTGGTTATACTGAAGGAGCCAGTTAGCATTTCCTAAATTACAGGATTGGGACTTCAAGAGGTCATTTTGCCCATCCCCCTGCTTCTGGGCAGGACAGTACTTAATTATCTTGGCTCACAGAGCTCTCTCTGAAACCAATTGATGCATAGATGCAATCATTTGCCTCAGGGGAACATGATGCTATGCAGATAGATTGTTTTTGTTTATTTCTGTTTTTGGCGAATGAACATTTAAAAGTGAAATTCTCTCCCCCTTGATTTTGTTTGCAATGTGGTCTAAATTATATTCTGCTCTGGTCCTCATGCTGCAGGAGGTTTTTAATGCTGAACAGGATCAGTGACAGCCATCTGTGCCTGGCCCCAGGCACGGACTCTCCTAGGATATGTCTACACTCACCTGTCGGCACCACAGGTTTAGGCTGCTAATATCATTTGAACACTTTGCATTGAAAGAAATAGGAATAAAAAGGTAGTTTTGCGTCCTGTGGGAGAGTCATTATTCTTACAACTTGCTGGGCAGCTCCTCCTTGCCAACTTCTTCACTGCTGGCTGTTGAAGCAACTCATGTGACATTACATTCTTTCCCTCTTTCCTTTGAAGAACATGTTTTTTAAGGTAATCTAAAACCAACTTCTGATTTAAATGCTTATGATTAGTTGTCCCTGATGCTTTTTCTCCTAATTTCCCACTAACATGCTTACGAAGATGAGAAATAATGAGAATCAAGACATAAAATCAATCTGTGGCTTGTAAATGATTTTAAAACAAGAAGCAGACCAGTCTCAATGACCTAAAAGAAGGTAGGCAGGTTCCTCTTTCAAAGTGCTCCCCCAGCTCTGTCAGGAGCCTCAGGTCTGCACCCAGCATTCGAAGACTAGGGGGCATCTCACCTGTGCGTCCGTGGGTTTTGGCAACCACCAGAGAGAGACCCGCATCCTCTCCATCCCCTGGGAGCTCATGAGAAATGAGGGATCCTGGGTCTTGTCCAGACCTACTCAGTCACGATCTGTACTTGAACAAGATCTGGAGGAGATTTGTGCACTCCCCAAAGTTTTGGAAGCAATGCTTAAAACCTTGAGACTGTCTCCCAATATGCAGCACGAAGAAGTAAACATAGATATCGAGGATGAGAATTTTAATTAAACTTGATGATATTCTGTTTTAGCTTATACCAACATTTTTTTTAAGTTAGGAGACAGAGTGAAAAGATGTCTTTTTTCTTTTTATCCATAGCAGAGTTGTAGAGAACAATAAAATGGACTTCTTTGCTGTTTTAAACTTCCAGGGTACTCAAGTAATTAATTTCTGCATATTTAAACTTATAGCAAATGACCTGAGACATGATGTTTGCTTTAATTTGACAGGGATTATCCAGTGGCAGGGATCATTCACAGCCTACCTTAACTTCCTTTGCAGGTAAGATTTCCAAATGGCTGTGTAAGGTACACTTAAAAATCAGAATGTAAAAAATCATTCCGACTATTTAAAAATGCACAGGAGACATTATAGTAAGAAAATGCACCAATTGCTAATGATTTTTACAAGAATTCTGGATAAGCTCTTTTTCTTCACGTCAAGTTTTTGTGTATCCCAATATTGCTATAATAAGTATGTACTATTTTTATAGTCAGAAAATGATACTACTGAAAACTCAATTCATGCAGGCTTGTGGAGGGAGTAAGATGAAGCTATGTAAAAACTGCAGAAAGTCTGGAAGTACGCCAAAATATGTTTTATCCTTTTCTGTATTTTTAGCTTCCTATATAAAATAATGCATTTCTTCTATAGTCATTGCCACATGGGTTTCAATAAGTGTCTAATAAGTAAGTTTTAAATGTATGAGTGTAGACTTTACTCCTCAATTAGTGTTAACTATGAGGTATTTGCATTGTGAATTTGAAGATAGTATCATCCATAAAAATGGAATTATAGTGGTTAATTTTTTTTGGTTTTTGAGAGAGAGAGATCATGAGCAGTGGAAGGGCAGAGAGAGAGGGAGACAGAATCTGAAGCAGGCTTCAGGCTCTGAGCTGTCAGCACAGAGCTCAACATGGGGCTCGAACCCATGAACTGTGAGATCATGACCTGAGTTGAAGTCAGACACTCAACAGACTGAGCCACTCAGCTGCCCCAGTATACTGGTTAATTTGTATATGCTCAGTCAAGTCAGATTACTAATAGAAAAGTACAGTATTTGGCTCCCTTTTCATATTCTTTTTATAGCATTTTGTAAATGAATGGTTTAACTAAACTTGTCCCAAACTTAGGAACATCCTGTTTGATATATAGTTCCTTAAAAAGGAATTTACATTTACTTAAAAAAAATTTAAGGTTTATTTACTTTTGAGAGAGGGAGAGACAGAGCACAAACAGGGGAGGAGCAGAGAGAGAGAGAGAGGAAAACACAGAATCTGAAGCAGGCTTCAGGCTCTGAGGTGTCAGCACAGAGCCCAACATGGGGCTCAAACTCACAAACCATATGATCATGATCCAAGCCAAAGTCAGAAGCTTAACTGATGGAGCCACTCAGGCTTCCCAAAAGTAATTTACATTTAAATTAATTATCATTTCCAAATCTCTTTAGCATATGATATGAGTGGTAACATTGATAGGATAATTTAATTTTACCTGGAAGTTTCCAACCACTGGATTCAGAGATTTTAAATATTTTAGCTCTAGAATCCTTCCCCCGCACCTTCCAGTATATTCTGAGTGGGAGCATGAAAATTAAGTACAAACAAGAATTTCTGGTTGTTTAGGTGGTGGAAGGGAGTTCAGGTTCCTGTCTGACTTAATGAGGATATCTAGAGTCTTGGATTTGGAAAACACAGTCTGAAAATCATGGAATCACAAAGCATTTGGATCACTGGGTTAAAGTTAAACTTTCTTCCCTCAGAGCACAACAGCATTCTCTAAAGTATCATACTTATTTAACATACTTATACCCATCATCTTTTGTGATCTCTGTAGCTAGGAGAGTCATTTTCTCAGATTACTCATGAAGAAGAGTCTTAGAGACATCAGTTGGGCTATCCATGTAGACATCACCAATGAGGCTTAAAGCCAGGCTTTTATCCCAAGTTAAAAGAATGCAAAGCTCAAATATTTGCCAGGCATGACATGCTATACACAGTAACATAAGTAGTTGATAAATTAGTAGTTATTGTTAACTAGAGAGGCAGGATAGTGTGTTGTCCAAGAGTTCAAGCTCTTGAGTCAGACCACCTGGGTTCAAATCCTGCCTCTATCATTCACTGAATCTATGACCTTAGGCAAGTTACTGAATTTCTTTGTTCTTGTTCCTTATCTGTAAAATGTGGTTGTCATAATGTCCACCTTATAGATAATTTTAGAGTTTAAATGCATTAATATAAGAAAAGGCCTGACAATATGAAGTGTTCAATAAATGTTAGCTATTTAGAGTACTTAGAGTAAGCCAGGAACAGCACTAAGCATTTCTTAAAAGGTGCTATTTATATTTAATTCATACCTCAAAGCAGTGATGTATTTAAAAACTCTTTAATTTTATAGAAGAAAAAATTAAGCTCAATAATTATAAGAACTCTACAAAGATAAATCATAAATCTGGAATTTTAACTTAAGTCTCTAACTCCAAAGCCAATGCTCCTAATTATTATTTTTTAAATCATAATAATTTGTTTTTAAATATAACAAAGTTTCATTGAATTATTTTCTCAAATGCATGCTGAATAACAATAATTTTTAAATTTATTTAATCCTATTCTGATCATTTTAAAGTATATACTTTCATTTGTTTTTATAATAGCCCCATTAGATACGGAGTAGGCAAATATTGTTCCCTATAACATAAAAGTCATTAAAAGCATGTTTATATAGAAAAATATCAGTAGTAATATTCATAGTAATGCAGAACAAAATATGGGGGAATGTAAACTCCAATGTGGAATTTGTTCTGTTTCCCTGGCAATCAATTCTCCTATTTTGTTTCTGATAGTCCTTATAGATTTTCATATTTCATTTACTTCTTTTTTGCTGGTACATTACATAATATACCTAGTAATATTTAGAATAATCATCTCCTATAATTGGTATTTCACAGCATATCAATGAAATTGATCATTATTTCCTTTTGATGGCAAAGGTATCAGAATATCCCTTACAGAGTTCACTTCCGCAAAGTGTTAATTTCCCATCATTTTTTTATTTAAACAGGGATGAAAGAAATAGAGTTCAGAAGGTAGTATGTATTCTTATGACCAGCAATTAAGAAATTGATATAAAATTTTAAAAGCTTAATGGGGTTGGAAATGGCAAACTGTGCCCTACTAAATTATCAATTTGTCAACTTTGAAATAATTCAGTAGAACCATGAATCTCCCATGAGTGACTATTAGATGATCTATTATGAGATAAGTCAATGAACTGAGTCTAGTTTCAACTGACTAATCACAGACCTAAAAAAATCATAGATATTATTTATATCTTCTCTTAAAACTTACTACTACTTAGCAAAGTGGACCAAACTTTAATGGAGAAAACAACTGGTCTACCCTTGCACCAAAGAAGTTGTCCTTTTCGTTTGGGATTGAGGCATGTTTCCTTTATTGCAAAGGGCAGTTCATATTGAGGCTGTCATTTATATTGATGTTCTTTTTCAAAATGACACCTCCATGTAATTTTTTTCTGCAGAAAAATTGGACTTCAGTGTTCAGGGTCATTGGTAAGAGATCTTTCACTGATTCAAAATTCATTTAAAATTTTTAGGAAGAAGGGGAAAAACAGAACAAAAACTCCCCAAGAGAGGTAATATGTACCTTACTTGGAAAAGCTAGTGCATTTTAAATGGGCTCACCAAATAGAAGACAAGTTTTTTCCTTTGCCAATTTAATAACAACACATGGGAATTTCTTTCTCTAGAATTTTGTGAAAACTTACAATTATCATAGGACTGAGTGCAGTTTGTTTGCTCCCCACAAAAGCAGAGATGATTTTTATTGACCAGTCTTTGATCCAAGAGATTAAAGAAAGTACTGCATGAGCAGTGAGAAGGATAACACCACGGGGGTCAATAGGCTTTACTGCTATTGGAAATGAAAGTGAATCATCCCATTGGGAGATGGGGTAATTTAGCATTCTTACTGGGTACTCAAGACTTTCTTTTTCTCCCTTTTTTTGGGCAAAAAAAAATTCAACTTATGAATAGGTTTTTCCATGACTTAATACCATGGCCACACATGAGGTCATTTGGAGGGCACTAGATTCACCAACATAATTCTGTACAATGCTTTTTAGCCCAAATAGCCTGGCTGCCACATTCTCACACCCTTGATTGAAATGTCTCTAGTAGACTTTTGGAATGAGGTCTGAAGGCTTAGTGACTCAATATTTTCACAGTGAATACATTCCAATCTCATAGAAAGTTGCCACTAACTATTGCTGATGTTATATCTCTTTCAGTTTTCCTCTGAAATACTGTGAATAGAGCAAAATTCAAGTTTAGCTGAGTTTTGAGAAAACAGAATATCATAAATCCACACTGCCATTATTTGCCGTAATAATTATGATTCTGTTCAAGTCAAGACTATCCAGCCCACCAGCTTTGAAGTGATAGTTGATAAAATAGTTACCTTTTACTTCTATTGTCATAAATAGAAGGATAATTTTTCCTATAAGCCAGGGAGTAAGGGTTGGAAATATAGCATCTGGTATGATTGTGACTGGGGATAATGTTGAAATTACGTTGTTTGTAGGACAATCACCAGGACTCCTGAGGCCTGACAAAATGGTCACGTTATGCTTCTTCATTTCCTTGAAAGATTGCCAAAAAATTTCAGTGAATTTTACAATTGTAGCTCTCTTCTAATTTGCTAAAGACATATTTGAAGCTTGGGGAAATTTATTTTAAACTTTTGACTGATTATTTTTAACAAAGTTCTTATTTAAAAATTTAAAATACCCTTGTTCTTCTCTCTATAACAGTCTTCGGGTATAAGACAGGTCTCTTATGTTGATTCTCAATAATGCACCACCTAGAGCTATTCAGTTCTGGTTCCACTGGTTTCTAAAGCTGATTTAGTATTAAAATTACATAGAAAACTTAAAAGTTGTGATCAAAACTATTGTTTCCTCTCATCTTAAGTCAGCTGTCCATGTTGCTTTCCTTAGACAAGAGTATCCAACTCGATTCTCCACATCATGTTTCTCCTTTGTTGGATTATTTCATTCCAGTTTAAAGTTGTTATTAACAATGAGCATAGCCCTTTTCTCCTTGGGGGAATGTTTATTAATATTTATTGCATAAATTTAGTAATGTATTAAATACATTAATATAGTTTTACGTTTATTTACCCAGATTCCTCTGATATCATTCAATAAATTTTGGCCATACCAAATGATGTCCAAGTGGCTAGAAATAGTGTAGTGTTCTTTTCAAAATGTTTACTTTGATTACTAGTGAGACTCTGTACAGTGACAAAGTCTGGTTCATTAAGTATACTTAACATACTAAATTTTGACCAATGTCATAAGTAAAATCAATAGAAATTAATAAATGATTCAGAAGACTGAAACTCTTTTCTAAAGTAAATGTTGATTTATTTTTGACCTGAGGCAAATCAATCAATTTGAATCAGGTATATGTAACTTAGGAACAACCTTTTGTTTTGAAGATAGACCCGAGTCTCTGAGATTTTACTGAAACTCACAAAAGATTTCTCATTCTTATGCTGGGCAACTTAAAAAAAATGTTTATTTATGTAATTTTGAAAGAGAGAGAAAGTACAGGCAGGGTAGGTGCAAGAAGAGAGGGAGACAGGGAATCCCAAGTAGGTTCTGTCAGCACGGAGCCCGACACAGGGCTTGATCTTACAACCCCATGAGATCATGACCTGAGCTGAAATCAAGAGTCAGATGCTTAACTGACTGAGCCACCAAGTGCCCTTAAACTGGGCAACCTCTGATTACTGAGCACCATTAGGTCAGAATTGATCTTAAGCTTGATCTGAATGCCAAAGGGAAATATGGAGTTAATCTTAGTGCTATAGATCCTGTCGAATTCCTGTATGCTAAAGTACAGTAGGTACAATAATTAACATTATAACAATAATAGTTAATATTTATTGAATCCTTACTGTATATCAGAAATTGTCCCTTACCTTCATCATATCATTTGATCCTTAAGATAAACATATGAGATAGGTATTGCTATAGATAGAAGGTTTGTGTTCCCCAAAATTCATATTTTGAAATAGAACACTATTTGAAATAGAATACCTATTGTGATAGTATTTGGAAGTGAGGCTCTTGGGAAGGAATTAGGTCATGAGGGTAGAGACCTCATGAATGGCACTAGTCTCCTTATATGAAAAACCAAGAAGCTAGCGTGCCCTCTCCACCACGTGAGGAAACAAGGAAAAGTCATCAGTCTGCAACCGAGAAAGCAGCTTTCACCAGAACCTTATCACGCCGGCACTTTGACGTGGGTTTCCAGCCTCTTAAACAGTGAGAAATAAATGTTTGTTGTTTAAGTCATCCAGTCTGCAGCTGTTGGTCAAGGCAGCCCAAACTGACTAAGACAAATATTAATATCACCCCTATTTTAGGGTTGAGGAAACCATAAAATACAAAGCACACCTAGAATTAGGATTCAAATTCTGGTCTGTTTGTCTGGATTCTACTTGAAAAACCTGTCTGCTTTATTTGTCTCCTGGACTTTTATATATTCACTCACAGTCTATAACTGCACAATCTATATCAACTTCTCAAAGTCACCAGATTTCTTGGGGGTGGTGCTTGCCAGCCAATTATTCTTTATGGGAGGCTTTGCCACTCTGGCCTGATGACTATTTTATCAAATTTTGCCATTAACACATAAAAGTAAGTGTAAACCAGAAAATGAATATGCTTATGCTAGATAGATACATGAAGTGTAGACTATGAAAAAATAATGGTGAGAAAGATGGAACTAAGTAAGCACTGAAAAGAATGAACCTTAAGCTTCATTTGGAAGCTCAGTGGACTTAAGCCCACTGACCACGACTTTAATTGTTAAGAAAACATATATATTATAGAATGTGTGAAATGTTGGAAACAGCACCAAAGACTTCTAAAAATCTGTGTATTTGTAGTTTGTAAATTTTTAAATTTTGTTATAAATCATTTGATGTTCATACACTACATTTTTTCAGGTACTCATTATGTATAAAAGTAAGGGTCTGGGTTTATTTTTCCTTTACCTAAGAATAACTTATATTGCAAGAACACAAATGGACTGATGTTAAAGACTCCAAATCAACACCTGATTGTTTAATCAGACTTAGCCAAGGACCTAAAAGTTTAACAGAGCACTTTCTAAGTACAGATTGCTGAAGATCTATTTTCTATTATTTTTCCCCTCTGGGGTCATCTTTTCAGTGTCATGTAGTGGATAAGACTTGAGGCTTCAGAACACACAGACCTAGGTTCAAATCTTTGCTCTACTACTTATTGCCTATTAACTCATGAACACTAAGCAATCTTGTGCAAGTAACAATCTCTTCCTTCAATTACGTTGCTTTGAACTAGAATTAATGCTACTTGCCGAATAGAGCTATTAATAAGATTATTCCTTATTTCATATGCACACATGTGCTTACTGTACAGTTTTTGGCACTTAATAAATGCCAATTGTTTTAATTTTATTGTTATGAAATCTCAAGACAGGACAAGGTCTTTGGCATAATGATTGAGATTATGAGGTCACTGGGAACAGTTTGTACTTCTAAAGACTCACAGAAGTTGTTAAGTGAAAGACACAGTAATTCTTCTCTGGCCACTGAAATGAGGGGAGGAGTCCTGGTCCGGTACCCTCTTTACAACAGATTCAGCCTTGCACCTCGCTGTTAATGAGAATGGTGTTATGTTTTTCAGAGGATGTCAGCTCAGTTCCAATTGCTTGCTTTCTTGGCATCCCATAGTTAAATGCTATACTAGTTTACAAAGGATTTAGGATGTTTTGAAGATTTGCTCATTCCCTACCTATTTTTACTCTATTAAAAACAAACATTCCACATCATTAAATGGAAAGAGGCGATTATATTACTTGATCCATTTCCCCGAGGGGTTCTTCTAAGGATCAAAAACTTCAGCCTTGATCTTGGTATGCGTATCTACCATCTCTGTCATATTATAGTTTAACTCCACAATTATGTTTTGAGCTAGATATTTCTCAACTTTGGTATTCTACAAAGCAAAAGTAAAAATAAATTGAGTTTTTTGAAAGGTTCAATTGTGGCATTTTCAAGAAAAGCAGGAACTTTTTGATATGAACATGAAAACTACCCCTCTTCAGAAGACGCAGGCCAATTTCTGAATTTTGCCATATCAAGGAAATATTTGTAGTTTACTTGCCTGAAATAAGCAACATGAAAAATTAAAAAAAACAGTTTTATGGTCAATTTGATGTCTTTTTAAAGTTTCTCTTCTTGTCTTCTCTCTCCTCCAAACTATTTGATCTTACAATTATTGTCTGAGTACAGAAGCTACACAAATAAATTTTAAATTTTTGCATTAAAATATGAAAAGCAACAATAGCATATTGCATATAGCTCCACATTTTCTCCAATCTCGTCTACAGTTCAGCACAGGTAGGAATCATGTAGGTGATGTTATTCCTCAACTTCTACAACTACTGAGAAGAAATTGCTTTTCAGGGAGAATTTCTGCTTCTATAGAATAAGGCCCCAGGACATCTAGAGTCTCTACAGTGTTAGGACTTCTACTGTTGAATTTCATTTGGAAAATCCTGGGACTATTTTATACTTATCTGCTTCTGGATGATGGAAGACTAAGTTAAATCTGCTCGTGGTTAAACTTCAGTGTATGGACATAATATTATCCTGTTAGTGATGGAACTCTGTATGACATAATTTTAGACTTATTAACATCTGGAAAATGGGAGTATTATGAATTAGGATTCTCATAGGCATGTGTGGTAAGAAAAATTGCTGTAAGCTCGTGGAAAATAAATTTTGTGTATATTGAATGCAAAGTGGTTCTCATAATAATTACTTGGAGTTAGCACAGGCTTCACCTCACTTTATTTTTTTTAAGTTTATTTATTTATTTTTTAAGTTAATTTATTTATTTTGAGAGAGAGGGAGAGTGAGAGAGAAAATTCCAAGCCTTGATTCAGGGCTTAAACTCAGGGACCTTGAGACCATGACCTGAGCAGAAATGAAGAATTGGAAGCTTCACCCACTGAATCACCCAGGTGCCTCTCACCTCACCTTAGATTCCCACTCATAAGCTCCAGGGAACCCCGGTTACCTGAGCTTCTCACCAACTGGCTTCAGATTTCCACTATCTCTCAGGATCAATAATTCACTAGAGTGACTCATGAAACTCTGGAAGGTGCTATATCTATGGTTATATTTTTATTATAAAGCATACAGATCAGGAGCAGTCAAATGAAGAGATATATAGTGTGCTGTCTGAGAGGGTCTCAAATGTGAAGCCTCTGTGTTCTCTAGACCCATCACCCTCCCAATAAACATGTGAATCAGTAATGAGGATGCTCATCTGAACTTTAGTGTGTAGAGTTTTTATTGGAATTTTATTAGGTAGGCATGACTGATTGAATCATTGGCCATGTGGCTGAACTCAATTTCCTGCCCCTCGCCCTTTTCTGAGGTTGGGCTGATATCATGTGACACAAAGTCTAGACCCCCTAATCACCTGGCTGGTCTTTTTGGTAACGACAGCCCCCATCCCAAAATGGTCTAGGTGCCCAGTGTGAGTTACCTTATTTGCATACAGTCAGGTGTGGTCTGAGAGGGCCATCATGAATAGCAGCGACTTTCATCACTCAGGAAGTCCCGAATTTTGAGTCTCTCTCTCAGATACAAGGGGACAAAGAGGAGACATATTCTTTATTACACAACATTAAAGTTTTAGAGACTGTGGTTTTTGTTGTGTACATACTATGCAATATATAAAATAAAAATGCATGTAGAGTATCCTTCTCCTGGGGACAGTGTGAGTAATCTTACCAGGGTGCACCAGATGTGGTTTGCTTAATTCCAGCTCACGCTGTCAATGCATGTGAATATCCTCTACCTCTTCCACGAAGCTGAATCTTATCACTTAACAACATCAAAGTACATCTCTTCCAGGAAACCTTTCTTGTTTTGTGTATGTGTGCCAGCGGTTTTCTTTTATACAATCCTAACTTTGCAAAGATACATATATCAGTGCGTGCATATTATTATCATTTAACTGCTAAGATTTTTTCCACAGACATTTGGGTTTCTGACAACACAGACTGGGCAAGAGATTGGGATTTAAAGAATTAAAGTTGGTTGAGGATGAAGGAAAATTCAAGATACAGGGTGATTTTCGTCCCTAAGAAGTACCAAATAACCTGTTTTCAGTTTTTATACAAATTCTAAAAGAATTAGGTTCTGCTCCATGTTTGGCACTGGTCTTGGTTCTTGGACACAGTGATATTCAAGTTAAGTGAGCTCCCAGGGACAATGCATTTTAGAGAGAAGAGAGAGCTAGCAAGTAAAACAGCCTAGGCCCAAGATAATTTTAGATGGTGATGAGTGATGTAGAGAAGAGATGAGGACAGATGTGCAGGGCGGGGAGGTGGCTTCCATTTGAATGGTCTTCTGTGAGGATGTGATCTATGGAACAGAGTCACACAATGATCTGGGGGCAGAGCACTCCAAGAACGGGGGGGACAGCTGATGCAAAGGCTCTAAGACCAAACTGTGCTTGGTATATCTGACCAAAAAAAGAAAAAAAAAAAGGCAGAGTATCTTGTGATCAGAGAGGAGGAGAAATGAAGTCACAGAAAAAGGCAGAAACCACACCATTATAAGGAATCAGTTTTATTCTGAGTACTATACAGTATAAAAAATACAGAATTATAAGAAGGAAGTAGGGGTACCTGGGTGGCTTAGTCGGTTATATATCTGACTCTTGGTTTCAGCTCAGGTCATGATCTCATGGTTCACGAGTTTGAGCCTCGGGTTGGGCTCTGCACTGACAATGTAGAGCCTGCTTGGTATTCTCTCTCTCTGCCCCTCCCTCACTTGCTCTCTCTTTCTCTCAAAATAAATAAGTAAACTTAAATAAAAGAAGTAAATATCCAAATGCCCAGAAGTGTACACTAACTACAGGCAAAATATCAACTCATTTTAGTACTTTTTACTGCATATAGAGAAATACATAAAAAAGAAATACATATACAAAGTTAGATCAGGAGCATAGGTATAGTTTTGTGACTTGCCTTTTTTCTTTTTACCTAATAATACACCATAAACATTTTTTTCATGTCAATACATATTGTTTTAAGACATGTTAATGGTAGCAAAATAGTCCTTTATACAGGTGTGTCAAATTTATTTAAGCTGTGTTTAAATACTCATTTTTAAAATACTTTTTTTGTTTCAATAATATTTATTGTATTTAAAACACTGTATACATTTCTGGTTATTCCTTCTGGTTAAATTCTTAAAATGGTCTTACTAGGTCACAGAGTATAAACACGCTTAGGGCTTTTGATACTTAAATTTCCTCTCAGAAATACAACAATTTGCTTATCCAGAAAATGATTAAAGTTTCCACTTCACTACACCCTTATCTCACAGAGCTCTTCAAATTTAAAAGGTAAAAATCTTATCCTATAGCTTTTAACTTGCTACGTTCAATGACATTAGTATATTTTCTACTCTTTATTGGCCTTTGTATTTTTTGTGTAAATTGAATTGGTATATTTTTCTCAATTCAATTCACTAGGTAAAAATATTGCATCCTCTTCTGAACTTCCAGAGCATTTTATTTTTGCTTTATGGAGTTATTTTCTCCCTGGGATTGTAGCATCACATAGAAATGTCTTACTTCCTCTCCTAGATGTAAAGTTCAGATCTCTGTCTCTTTTCTTGGATTTGAGCACCCTGTAACACATAAAGCAAGTATTTGTTGCAGCAATAACTGATCTTCACACTTAGTACAGCAGATACGAGTGTAGAGAAACTGGTCCTGTATTGGGGTGTTATTTTTATTCCTGTTCTTAAGGATATTTTTCAAGTAAATAATCAGCTTTTGAAGTGGTCATGTTTTGATGAGTTCAGTTTGCCAAAATCCAGTTTACTGCATCATAATTATCACTCCATTATCATATTTCTTCATTTCCTCTTATCATGGTGTGCTTTCTTGATTTTACTCCAATTACAGGTTTTTTGTCAAAGACAACAGTCCTTCGGCTGTTTAGTTTATTTAGACAGTTCAAACTTTACTCTGCATCAGAATCACCAGGAGGTCTTGTTAAACCAGATTAATGCTCTCTACCCTCAGAGTTTCTGATTCCTTAGGCCTGAGGTGGGGTCCAAGAATTTGCATTTCTAACATGTTCCCAGGTGATGCTGAAACTACTAGTCTTCAGACTGCAGTTTGAGAACTGCCGGTCTAAATGATATTCAGCATGCCTAGTGTCCTTTTGGAGAGAAACAGCAGCTACTTCTTTACATAATTTTCTTTGTGTAGTAGGTCCTGGACAGGGACGTAGAAATGGACGTTGAGAAGAGAATTTTGTCTATAGCTTTGGTAAGCGGACTGCCTTAATGCCTTGCATTTTCTCTTGCTGGGAAATTCTCCCGTTGAGAGGACCACCACAGTTAGCATTTTAGAACTTGTTCTGCTTTAAAGAACCAAGTGAGTTCAGAAGAGAGAAGAGAGAACAATGAGAAAGGACACCTGTGATGGACACGGGAGGGGGGTGCAGGTGTGATCAAATGAGTTCCATCAAATCACCAACCCTCCCAACCCCCAGGTATAGAAGTTGGCATATTGGCTCTACCTAAGGCTGTCTCCGAAGGGAGATGTCATAAAAGTATAAACTGCTGCTTAGGCAGCACAAGTCCCTTGGGGGTGTCAACTTAAACAAAATTAAAAAAAAAAAAAGTGTGCCAGCTTCAAGTTGGCAATTTTGAGTTCACTTCACTATAGTCAATGACGCACCTTCACACAGTAAGCGCAATAGAGACAAAGAGGTGCCTTGCAGCTGCCAGAGAGAGAAAAGAGTCCTCTGAGATGAAATGTTAACATAAGAAGTGGAAATGGTTTGTCATAGTCGCAAGCTGGCTCTTTGGGGCTCACTTTCCTATAGTGAGTGAACTGTAGTGTGGTACCCTAGCAAAAGAGTCTCAATAAAATTAGAACGATCATTTAAAAAGGGCAGAGGGAGAGAGAGGCGTAGAGAGAGAAGGAGAGAGGGTTCTTTCTTTTGTGTGTGTGTGATAAGAAGCTTAACAAAAGTGGAAAAACGCTTTATATGGATGTGAGTTTTCATGGCAGTCTCAAGCCGGCACTCGGTAGCCTTTATTATAGACTAAGCTACTTTAGCAAGCGAAGGATAATGGAGAGACAGAGAATGCTGGAAACAACAGTCGGTGGGGAGGGGAGAGAGACCTTTTGACAGGGAATGTTCTGTAACGAAAGCAACAATATACATTTTCTTTGTGTTTTTCACACACTATACTCTTTTAAGAAAGAAAAAGAATATGTTTGTCCCTGCACTGAATTTTTGAAGTACTTTTGAAATGTGATTTAATAAAAATATTAATTTGTACTTGCAAAAGAATGTTGTATTTAATGTTTAGGACCAGGAAAAGCCCGTGTACAAGAGAGAAAAGCACAGCTGGAATGTGTTGACATATGAGTCATTTTAAAGTTTGTTCCCGACATACAGCAGTGGGAAAATAAGGGGAACTTGTTTGCTGGAAAACAATCAGCTTGCCTCCTTGTTCTCTTACTTCCTGAAATGTACATAGGGTCAGGCAAGTCCAAAATTGGTGGGAGAGACTGAGGAATTACATTAAGTAACTTGCCACCTTATTTCCACTGTCCGTTTGAATTTTTCTTAAACTTGTAGGTTTGTTTTGTTTTTCTTCTATGTACATGAGAGGCTATGGGATCATTGAAAATATGGTTTGGAATAGACATTAAATTTGACTTTTTGACGGAAGCTTGAATTTATTGGACAAGGTTTCCAACACACTGCACTCCAGCCACTTCTTGACTGATGGTGCCCTCCTCAAGATAGTGACTTCCATGTTTAAATATCTTTGACCCGTTAGCGGCACTTGAGCGGTTGGGCGTCTGAATCCTAATTCTGGCTCATGTCATGATCTCACAGTTCTTGAGATTGAGCCCCACGTTGGACTCTGCGCTGACAGCACGGAGCCTGCTTGGGATTCTCTCTATCCCTCTCTCTCTGCCGCAACACCCACACTCTCTCTCAAAATAAATAAATAAACGTTAAAAAGAATAAATATCTTTGACTGTTAGAGCGCAAAATCCATCTTCTTGTAATCACCGTACCTTGTCCTTCCCTTAAGGTACGCATTCAGCCAATTATGTTCTTCCTCCCCAGCATAGTCCTACTAACGTGTATGAAGAGCTCTCATATCTTCTTCTGTTCTACAGGTTACAAATTCCCAGGCCCTTCACCACTGATTGTGGTATTTAAGGGAGTCTGATTCATGCAGAATAGAGAGTCCATAATTCATACTGAAGCATTTCAGATCACTCTGACACAGGGTGGCCACTCTATAGTATTGGCTCCCATTAAAATCATTAAGCATAAATCTCCCAGGTCCTTTTTATTTTCATACATGTTGTCATAAGTAGTTACATTTCTTACATTTTATTTGTGATGATGGTTCACTAGATTCAAACATAGGGCATAATATTTATTTCTGTTCAACCTCTTCTTATAAAAGTCTGTGTTTTTTTCTATCTGTGGAAATCTTTTTGAATTGAAACTCTAATCAGTCAATATTCTTTATGTCATTCCAAGTTTTGTGTAACTCACAATTTAGCATGCTATGCATGTTCACATGTATATGTGTGGACACACATGTGTTTCTGTGTGTACAAATGTGTGTGGTTCTTCAGAGGGGGTAGTGAATGAGAACCTAGTCTCTAGAATTAAACTAATCTGAATCAGATTTTGGCTCCATTAATTATTAGCTTGTGACCTTTGGCAAATGACTTAGCCTTGCAAAAATCTCTATTTTTGCTTCTATGAAATGGTTCCTAACTCAATAGATAACTATAAGTTATAAGAATATAACTAAGTTATAAAAATAAGGCATGGTAATGTGTATACAGTGCTTGGCATGTTCCTGGCACATAGTAATCAATGGAAAATAAATTTCTTTAGCTCATTAATTCTCAGGTTCCTGATTCATAAAATATAAAGACATAAAAATGATGACAGTATTTTCCCTATTGAATTGTTGGGGGAAATTAAAGCAGTTAATATATGTAACAGGCTTAGTACAGTTTCTGGCACATCGAAGTTACTATAGGTTAGTTATTATCCTCATCAGTATTATTTATATTTATTAGTGTTACTTCTAATTAACTCATAGTAGGTACTCAAGATATGTTATTTGCTTGCCTTTCTACTACACAATCACCCATTTGCTTTATTATATCCATGATTCCATCTATCTACCTGTCTCCAAATATGAACTGAATCTAGTCTCTATAAATTTAATTAATACAGTCTCAATATTTTATTACAAATATTTAATTCTTTCAATTCAGGAAACATTTATTCATTCTGATCATCATTGTGTATTGTGTAGGGCACAAAGCTAAATGAGAAATAAATAAAATAACAAATAAGACAAATAAAAGTGAAATGCTTAGTTCTCAAGAGAGATTTCAATCTAATTAGTTTCTGGTTGAGAAGAACTACTGATTTCCAAGAAAACTGAAAATAATTTTTCTTTTCAAAGAGTAAGATCTTGTAAAAAACTGTGAGACTCTAATTTCCTCTTTTATGAAAGATCATCATATATATTTATATCCCAATATCATTTTCATTTTCTCCAATAACTTAATGTTACTCTAACAACCATTACTGAGCACTTAGCAGCTGTGAAGCGATGTGTGAGATGTTTCTGAGGATATAGTTTCTCCCTCAGGAAGACCCTACAAGTCAATGAGCAGGAATATGTGATTTTCTTACAGGAGAGATGGCCTGAAAAGTTAGGAATAACAAATAATATCACCAATAAATGTGATAAAACAAAACAAAGCAATAAAATAACAAATAATATTAGGAACAAGAATACCAAGATCCTTACTATATGAGCTATTATTGTGCTTCAGAATAATATTGTACTTTCTGCAGTAGAAATGACTTGAGAAGCCAGTTGAGGTGGAAAAAGGCTATTGAGCCAGGTCGTGGATGAAAGAAATTTTTTTTTATGTTTGACTGGAGTATGGGTTATTGGTACGGGAAAGGAAACATTGAGGTTGGAAATCTATCTGAAGCACTTTCTGGAGTGTTAAAAAAAACAAACACTTAAAAAACTATGCACCGTGTTAAGCTGCTTCATTTTAATACAGTTTTCTAAGGCTTTTCATTTTTTTACATGCAGAAATTATTTAAACCCATCATGATAATTTTGTTTATGTATATGTGGTACCTGTCAGAATATACTAAAAAATTAAAATGATAAACTTGATATAATACCTGCCGCCTTATATAACAGTATTTAGCTAACGAATTCCAGTTTTTCTCTCAGCTATAACAACACTGTAAAGAAATAACTTCAGAGTAATTATTGGTTTCAAAATAATGGGTACATGTACTGTTCTGTATTTTCTTATTTTTCATTATTGAAGCCTTTAAGGTTTTCTTTTAATTCTCTCTTCATGTTGCAATTTTAAATTTTTGGTTCAAAAAATGAGCTTTGGAAATATCATTATGAGGAAAATACTCAGGAAAGATTTTATAAGACATCAAAATACTAGTAACAGCAAACATAATCACAAAGCATTTTTGTACCTGCTTTATTTTCCAATAACCAGCATATTTCCTGGCACTTAGTAGGTACTCCATAAAATTAAAAAAAATATATAGGCATAGCTCATTTTATTTTGCTTTACTGATATTGCATCTTTTACAAATTGAAGGGTTGCAGCAACTCTGCATCAAGCAAGTCTATCTTTTTTCCAGGAGCCTTTGCTTACTTCCTGTGTCTTTGTTACTTTGTCATTTGTAACTCTTGCAGTGTTTCAACCTTTTTCATTATTATTCTTTTTGTTATGATGATCTGTGAACATCAATCTTTGATGTTACCATCATAATTGTTTTGGGTCACCACAAACCACGCCCATATAAATCAGATGATGAACTTCATTGATAAACGTTCTGTGTGTTCTGACTCCCTAGTGACGAGCTATTCCCCCATCTCTTCCTCTCGTGGAGCACCCCCCAGTCCCCGAGACATGACAATATTGAAATGAGGCCAGTTCGTGACCCTCCAGTAGCCTCCAAGTGTTCAAGTGAAAGAAAGATGAACACATCTCTTACTTTAAATTAAAAACAGGAAATGGGTAATCTCACTGAGGAAGGCATATCATTAGCTGAGGCCAAAAGCTAGCATCAGTTAGCCAAGTTATAGATACAACGGAAAATTTTGAAGAAAATTAGAAGTGCTACTCCAGTGAACACATGGATGATAAGAAAGCAAAATAACCTTATTGCTGAGATGGTCTGGATAGAAGATCAAACCAACCACAACATCTCCTTAAGCCAAAGCCTCACCCAGAGCAAGGCCCTAAGTCTCTTTAATTCTATGAAGGCTGAGCGAGGTGAGGAAGCTGTAGAAGAAAAGTTTGAAGCCAGCAGAGGTTGCTTCACAAAGCTTAAGGAGAGAAACCACTTGATAACTCTAGGGTGCAAGGTGAAGGAGCAAGAAGCTGCAGCAAGTTATCTAGAAAATCTAGCTAAGAAATTATGAAAGTGGCCACACTAAACAACATGTTTTCACTGTATGTGAAACAGCTGTCTATTGGAAGAAGATGCCATCTAGAATTTTCATAGCTAGAGAGGAGAAGTCTTTGCCTGCATTCACAGCTTCAAAGGGTAGGCTGACTCTCACTAGGGGCTAATTCAGCTGGTTACTTGAAATCAAAGCCAGTGCTCATTTACCATCTGAAAATCTTAGGGTCCTGAAGAATTAGGCTAAATCTACTGTGTTCATGCTCTTTAAATGGAATGACAAAACCTGAATGGCAGCGCATCTGTTTACAATATGGTTTACTGAATATTTTAAGCTCACTGTTGAGACCTACTGCTTAAGAAAAAGATTCCTTTGAAATATTGCTGCTCATTGACAATGTATCTAATCACCCAAGAGAGCTAATGGAGATGTACAACAAAATTAATATAATTTTCATGCATGCTAACACAGCGTTCATTGTGCAGCCCAAGGATCAAGTCTTGATATTTAAGAAATACATTTCATAATGCTTAGCTACAATATATAGTGATTCCTCTGATGGATCTGAATAAAGTTGAAAACCTCCTGGAAAAGATTTGCCATTTTAGATGCCATTAAGAATATTCATGATTCATGGGAAGAGGTCAAAATATCAATGTTAGCAGGAGTTTGGAAGAAGTTGATTCCATCCTTCATGGATGACTTTGAGGATTCAACATGCCAGTGGAGGAAGTAACTGTGGATGTGGTGGAAATGGCAAGGAACTAGAATTAATACGGAACCTGAAGATGTCACTGTATGGCTTCAAATTCATGATAAAACTTGAATGGAAGAGGAATTTCTTCCGATGGATGAGCAAAGAAAGTAGTTTCTTAGGATGGAATCTACTGGTGAAGATGCTGTGAAGATTGTTGAAATGAAAGCAAGGGTTAATTACATAAACCTATGCAGCTGATAAAACAGCAGTAGGATTTAAGAGCATTGATTTCAATTTTAAAAGAAATTCCATTGTGGGTAAAATGCTATAAAACAGCCTTGCATGCTACAGAGAAATTGCTCATGAAAGGACGAGTCAATTGATGTGGCAAACTTCATTGTTGTCTTATTTAAGAAACTGCCCACAGTCACCCCAGCCTTCAGCAACTACCAATCTGATCAGTGTGTAGCCATCAACATTGAGGCAATGCTCTCCTCCAACAAAAAGATTATAACTCACTGAAAGCTCAGATGATAACTAACATTTTTAAGCAATACGTAGTTTTTAATTAAGGTATGTACATTTTTTTAGACATAATGCCACTGCATACTTAATAGACTACTGTGCAATGTACACATGACTTTTATATGAGCTGGGAAACCAAAACATTTATTTGGCTTGCCTTGTGATATTTGCTTTATTGCAGTTGTCTGAAACAAACTCTCAATATCTTCAAGATATGCCTATGAGACTAAAATTGTAAGTCTTATTTCCAAGATACTCAGAAGCATGAATCCAAGAAACATTCTATTTTCTATCCTGAGGCTGCTTCTCAACAAGCTATCTTGGAAATAGATGGTATTAGTGCTAATGGAGACTCATTAACAGTAGTATAGCTCAGGGCAAACTAAAGTTTATTAAGTAATATCAACAGTATTTAAAAATGAAAACCCATTAATTTTTTGTTGTTGTTAATAATAATAGATCATGAATTGAAAATAGACTGTAGAGATGGAACTGATCTTAGAGACCATCTGGTCTACCTCACTAATTTTATAGATGAAGAATCTGAAGCTCATCATGACAGAGTCATCTGTAATCTGTCAATGTTCATGAGTAGAAGCCACAGCTCCGGACTCCCACTTGCTCTTTCCCCCTGTACCATGCTGCCTTCCTATTGTTAAGCTCTGTAGAGAAGTTATGGAGAGTTTCCATGTCACATATTTAGCAGTTGCTCTCTAAAATGATATTATGAAACTATTGAATTTCTGGTGAATCTGATGCTAATGAACACAGCATGTTGACTGATACATTTTTTTTGTTACATTTGTCCCATTTAAAATAATTCAATTCCAACTTTGACCATAACCTCAGAACCCCATAAAGTGGAGGACATGTAGTACATTTCTGCTTTTTCCAGGCAAAACCATATAGAGGAACATTGTCTTTACCCTACTATAGGTTCGAAAGAGTTGGCTAAAATATATGCTATGCTTCAAGTCCTTAGTCAAGATGCCTCATATCACATAGTTTGTTTTTATTCCACATACTGTCTTATGTACTTTTCTGGTATGAAACCAATACCTTATTTTTTAAAAAATTCTTTTTCTTTTGATTCTGGGAAGTCATTCATAGTTGCTAGTGTCTCTACTGTAATAGACATCTGTTTACAACTGTTAATCATTCTTCACAGTAGGGTTTCTATTTGAGCTGAGATTTAAAGAATGAGTGAATAAGTGATTGAATAGTGACCACCATTACTCTTATTAGAGTGAAGGACACCTTTATTTCATGGTATGTTTTCATGGTTTCAGGAAAACAGAGACTCACTGTTAAAACAAACCCAGTATCCTGCCTGCAAAGGTTAAACATTCATTTCTTGCCAAGCTATTAAACTGGCAATTATGTTTTTTAAAGTTTTTCTGCATCATGTTATGTTCCTGCCTTCATATGATGTCCAGCCTGAATTAACATGACTGGAACAGATGCTAAATGACTGTACACAAGTCACCTGTGTGCTATTTTACACTTCACTTCCTGAACTGTGCTAGACCAGGAGAACAATCACTCTCCAGCTTCAAGTAACACCATATGTCTTCAAAGCCATGGGATATAGGCTTGTGGTCAATTTACTACCCACCTGATCTCACCATTGCTTTCTTAAAATTTAAGTGGAAGGGAAGTTACAAGGCCATAAAAGTTTAAGTTACAAGAATGTGTATTTTTATATTTAAGTTTTTAATAGAATTAGTTTTTTATTAGTGTAGGCCAGGGAATAAGCAGTAATTTTTACCGGTTGGGGTATAAAAGTACAGAATATTTGTCAGTTGGTTTTGTGTAGTGGGGTGAGGTTTGAAGTATTTTTATACAGAACGTTTATGAAATTCAGACAGGGCTAACATTATTTTTTTATAAAGTCTTTTGGTAATGTTTATTTTTTAGAGAGAGAGAAAGAGAGAGAGAGAGGAAGAGAGAGAGAGAGAGAGAGAGAGAGAGAGAGAGAGAGAGAGAAAGACTGTGCAAGCAAGAGAGGGGCAGAGAGAAGGAGACATGGAATCCAGTGCAGACTCCAGGCCCTGAGCTGTCGGCATAGAGCTCGACATAGGGCTCAAACCCACGAACTGCAGGATCATGACCTGAGCTGCAGTCGGTCTTAACCGACTGAGCCACCCAGGCACCCTTTTCATAAAAGTCTTTTAAAAAATTTATCTCTTTAACGTTTATTTATTTTTGAGAGACAGAAAGAGACAGAGGATGAGCAGGGAAGGGGCAGAAAGAGAGGGAGACATGGTATCTGAAACAGGCTCCAGGCTCTGAGTTGTAGCACAGAGCATGATGCGGGGCTCGGACCCATGAACTGTGAGATCATGACCTGAGAAGAAGTTGGACACTTAACCCACAGAGCCATCCAGGAACTCCTTTTATAAAAGTCTTATTAAGCCTTTATTAGGTGTTTGATAAAGGTGTTATTTTGAATAGAAAGCATGCTAGACTATTGGGGCTACAGGAGGAATGATATTAAAATCGAAAGTAGTGGATACAAGCAGCCCTCTGAATGGTGACAGGTAGGGAGGAAGCTTCCCATGGCTGTGTCCTTCTACAAAGAAGTGACCAATAAATCCTGCAGTTACTTCATTGCATTGGTCGTCTGAAGGGATTTCTATTTGCCTTTCTAAGTGGCACTTCCTTTAGAAAAGTAAAGGTCCAGCAGGAGTGGATCCCATTTACACATGATTCACCCTGACACTCAGAAACAAGCAGCAAATTCAACCTCAGAATTCCTCCAGTTCCAGAATACCCCATTCAGCCCACTTTGTGCATAGTGAGGTGTGATGTGAGGATAAATGTTTGAGCTGTACTCTTGTATACAAATAAAGATGTAGATAGTGCTTTTCCAGAAGGTCATTTTGAATGAACTATTCAACCTATAATAGCGAGGAGATAGTGGTCACACTCCAGAAGATAGACAAAAGAACAGAAAGACAAATCCATACCAGTGATGAGGAAATCATCAGAAATTCTTTCACCATTGGGAGAGTATTAAAGAGGGTAAGAACCGTTTCCTCCTCACTATGAAGAAAAGATTGGAATTGCAAACATATTCAGTCAACTTGCAAAGATTTTCTGAGACCTGGGACCAGCACTGTGCTAGGCGCTGGGGGTAATGAGCCGAGGTGTCCTGTTTATAGTGATGACTGCCTTCCCTTGGTGGTCTTGCTCCACACTTGGGAGGTCCTGGTGAAGGACCCTCAGATTGGATAGCTTATAGAAGAGACTCCAGGTTAAGTAAATGCAAGAAGGAGGTGTAGAAGTGTGATTTGGTGGTGATAGGATTATCAAACTCTTCCAAATGGGAAAAGAAGCCTGGAGAAATGTGGTGGGTAGCTGTCTAGCCTCATAAAAAAAAAAGTCCTTTTCTCTCATTTTGCTTCCAAGGGGAGAGGGGTAATGAAAAAGGACAAAACAACACAAATATTCAGCCCTTCTCCCCATTGGCAGGAAAGTAGACTTTGCTCCAGGTAAGAGAGGACATCAAGGGAATTTTCTAACTCCTAGACATGATAGCCTATCTTCAAATATTTAAAATGGCTAATTGCATTTTTATTTCCTAATAAGCAAAAAAAAAAAAATCTTTCTCCTGTATCATTGTTCTAGTGACCAAATATTGAAATTCAGTTTTTTTTAAAAAAAAACAGGGAAAGACGCTAACACTTATTTATTTATTTATTATATGCATATTTACCCCTCAGAACATACATATTCTTTGACTAGTTTTCAAATATTCTGGGGAAAAGTTAGACTAACTATTGGACTGAATTTGCCTTGCTGTCTCTTGTACTCTGCCAGAATTTTCTTTTCCATTTAATTGCCTTATTTTTAATTTTACCTTCTAGCTCTAGGCTTTACATCCACTTTCAGTTTTCAATGTTTACACATATTAGGTATTTCTAGACAATTCTCATGTTTCCCTTAGTTAGCCAACTGCATGTATATTATTTATTCTTTTAATATTTCCTCTAGAGTAAATACCTCTGGTTCCTTAATTATTCCTGGTGATTTCTTCTAAACTTCCTGCAGTGTGTCTCTCTTTTTCTTATAATGAGATCCCCAAACTGAATGCATATTCCTGCTTCAGTCTCTCCTGAATCACAAAGAGGGGACTCTTCCTCTGTTCCATAACAATTTTCTTCTTTTGCATATGCAGGTCCAGAATAACAATGACCTTCTTTACTTAACAAGTTTCAGTATGAACCTGCTCATAATTACCTTCTGATAATACTTAAAATATTTCAGAAATATGAACTCACTTCCTGTCTTGTGACTGCAATGATTTGGTAGATTTGGGAAATTGTGATCCCGCGTTTTTTGAGGCTGGGGCTTTCAGCTCACTGTGTCCTTCTGTTTCATGATGATCCAGCATACTGTAATCAGGTGCAGAGGAAAGTCCTCTTCTGCAGCTTTTCCAGGCTCCTCGCCCCTCCACTCATTGATGAAGTGTCAAGGAAGGGAGCGTTCCGGCAAAGTGAATTCTTTCAGAAGAAGGAAGGGGATTTCACATATGTGAAAGAAACGTGTCCAGCCTTTGGTTTATCCTCTAAAGAGGTTTAAAATAGGTTATTTCCCTGACTCCTTCCTTTAGTCATTTAGAATGTTGCCTTAATGAATTTTCCTGAAGTCTCATTTTTAGAATGTTACTTTTAAACACTGCTATGCCTTTCCATTGTTTATGTAACAAAATCTACTCTTTAGCTTAGCATATAAGGATCTCTCTAAATGAATTCAGCCTGAATTCACTTTCCCCTTTTAAACAAGCTGTGTGTGCGTGTGTGTCTGTGCTTATGTAAGTCACTATGTCCACATCTTTGTGCATAAATTTCTGTTAATCCTACGACTTTGTTTTTGTACATCTTGAACCTCCTTGTAAAAGCCTGCTAGAACTCCATTATTCCTTGTTCTTAGTAATATTCACTTGACTACATCACTTGCTGTCTTATATTTTTAGTATCTCTTCATATATCCACAGTGTATCTCCCTTCCAAAAATTGCAAGCTCTTTTAACAACAGGACCAGGTTTTCATTTTCTTTGTGTTGTTTTGAACAGACAAAAATCTCTCAAAAATAACGAATGGAGAATGATTTCCCACATTATCCCCAATGCTGAAGGGTAATGAAAATACCAAGTGTTAGTAAGTGTTCAGGGCTCAGTTGTGAACCCCCACCCCTAAATTTATATGTTGAACACGTGTACATTACACGTGACCTTACTTGGGAATAGGGTCATTGCAGAAGTAATTAGCATACTGGAGTAGATTGGGCTCCTTAGCCAATATGACTGAAGTCTTTACACAAAGGGGAACCACAGAGATGCTAGGAGAGAGACCTGAAACAGAGCCTTCCCTAGAACCTTTAGAGGGAACATTGTCCTGAGACACTTTGATCTGGACCTTAAGTCTCCAGAACTGTGAGATAATAAATTTCTGGTGTTTATGCTACTCAGTTTGTGGTACTTTGTTACAGCAGCCCTAGTAAACTAATATAATCAGAAACTAATAATACTTTAGGGAATTAATGATGCCCAATTAGTAGGGCTACCACACATAGTCATATTTTCTCTTTCTTAAAAAAATTATTTTACATTACCTGAGAGATGACTATATTAAATTAATAAATAGTCTTTAACATCTCTTTGGATACATATTGTTGTGACTCCTATTCTGAAAGACAAGCCCTCTCATTATGCCCACAGCAGACAGTTTCCTCAGTATATGGTCTGCTTTCATGGCCTTGGCTTGTACGTTTTCTCCCTCCAAGATTTCCCACTCATGTTGACATAGATTTGCTGTGCATGGTGAAGTGACAAAATCAATGAAATAAACATGTAACTTTTCTGCTTATAAAAGGACTTTAGTTTTTCTTGGTTATTGTATAGCTTAAGCCTACCAAATGATGTTTATGAAGAAGTAGTTATTTCTTGATCCATTATATCCTGTCTGCAGCTTACAGGCTTCCCTTAGAAATACCGTGTGGCACAGTTCCAAAAATTTTACTTTCGTAAAAATAACTTTATGTGATCCTAAAATGATAACCTTCCTCTCCTAATGAGTCTAACAAATATGGCAGTTTAGTTGGAAACTCAATTTGAAAGACATATATCATTGTTCTTTCATTTCCTCTTTCCATGAAAAAAAATCTTATTTCCATCCAGAGTGCCAAAGGGTATCTTTCTTTTTTCCCACATTTCTCATGCCTATCTGACATACATAACATGATTCAAAGCTGAAATGACTGGGTCTAAAGTTATTAATATAAACACAACATGCCTAAATTCTAAAGATACACACGAACCACAAACTTAAAATCAGATTTTAAAGCTTAATAGTCATGTTATCAGCTTTGTCTTTTGAAATTGCCCGTGGAGAGGGGGTGGAGGGTCCTAGGGCTGTGGCCTTGCCTAGGAAAGAAATGATGAGGCTCAGATTAAGGTGTAGCTGCTTAGATAGTGGGGGGGAGGGGAAGGTGGTCAAATTGATACATATTGGTTTTCATTTACCTTGGAAGTTGAGAAAGTGTTATGCCCAAGTTTTCATTATCATTCCCAAAAACCAGAGACCGCCAGGGAGACCGAGTCATGCATGCAAAAGCAAAGGGCGGTTTTATTATGGGCTTAGGCTGGCTGGGCCTAGGCTTGGGCTCACAGACTTTACCAGTGCAGTGGATCCATGCTGAGAGCCCCGAACAAAGGCAGGGTAGGGCCTTTATGGGTTTGGGAAGGGGGAGTTACGGAAATTATGGCACAGGTACAGTGATCCAATCACTAACGCCTATCATTATTGGCAGTAACTTTAACCATACATTGTTACTTTTGGTGGGAGCCAATCACAACATTTAGAGTATTGACCACTTACAGAGGGGGTCCAGAACCCTCCCATAGGACATGACTAGCCTTAACGGTGTTAGCTGGCCTTTCCTGATTGGGTGTTACAAGGGTGGTCCTTCCTGCCTTGGGCAACGTGTGCCCTTCTATTGTCTAATGATTCTGAGAAACTGACACTTTAGGCCTCCAAGGTCAGAGGGAATCTTGAAGCCTATCGTGGAGTCAGTTTGATTCAGACCTGCTTCCTTACAAAAGAATGAGAACTTGTTGATAATCCCAAATTCATTTTTAGTAGCTTAATTTGTAAGGCTATTGACAGAACAATCCAGTAAGAACTATGTAAGGTATTGTTTCTATTGTTTTTTGTCAGTATTTACCAGTTCAGGGAAAGATAAAAAGAAAACTTATATTCTCATCATGAAGTGAACTTAAATGAATAGAATGAACGGATCTCCTAAAATTTTTTTATTAATGGCTATGTAATAAGAGAGAATAGCTTATACAAATATGGCCAAACATAAAAGTACAGGGAAAAAGAAAGTTTTTAGTACAAAGAAATCAAGATGTTAACAATTAAATTAGATAATTTGTAATAAGATAGGAGGAAGATTGCCTGTACATTATGAGAAATAATATACAATGCTAATACACCATTACTCCTGCCAGTTCACTGCTCATTGAGATGTCTTGCCTTAAATATTTAAAAAGTTCTTGAACTGCACTTTCATTACTGAATTTCAAAATTAATAACCAGGATTTCGTCACCTGTCATGTAGTTAGCATGAAGTTATAGCTCTGGTGATCCCAGGTTAATATTTTACATTCTGGTTTCTGAAGAAAGTTATTTTGTGTTTTTATAGGTGTAACTTTGAACATGTGATTTTTGATGATTTTTGATGAGAAAAGGTTAGCAGGTTGTAACTATAGGTCTTTCTTTTTATAGTCCTCATTGAACCACTATCAAAACAGATCTTTGTCAATTTTGAATAAAAAAGATACAATATTCTATCCATGGACAGTTAGGTTACTTCCATATCTTGGCTATTGTAAATAATACTGCAATAAACACAGGGCTGCATATAGCAAATGGTAGCCACATTTGTGACAAACAGAAAAATGTACAGAGAATGAATCATTATGTTGTACCCTTGAAACTAATGTAACAGTGGGTCAAGTATACTCAAGATTTTTTCTAAAAGATACAAAGCTCAAAAACGTATTTTAAAAAAGTAACTTAAGCCCTAAATTAAGAATTATTTAAAATAACACTGTATACAAGTACAGGGAGAAAACAGAATGAATTTTTCTTAAATTCTATACCAAGCATACTATGTAATTTCCAAAATAAAACAAACAAAAGAGTTAGGCACTATTATACCTACTTGAAAGATAGAAGGGTGTCTGGGTGGCTCAGTGGGTTAAGCATCTGACACTTGTTTTCAGTTCTGGTTGATGGGGTCAGCTGAGGACAAAGTGCAAGCTAGTGCACCCCCCTCCCCAAACAGGTGAGATGTGTGTGATAATCCTCAGGCACTCCTGGCTACCCAGGGACAAAGGAAAGGAAAGGAAACCAACAGTTAACTGATAGAGATCACAGTCATACAGGACTTGAGTCTCCGTCAGTTACAAATATCTTAGTAAGTTACAAGAAAAAGGCAGTCTTATCAATAGCCTAATCTCCAGAAACCTATAGACTCAGTTTCCTGGAATCCCAACATC
>NC_043702.1:65116933-65138685 GCF_006229205.1 Suricata suricatta
TCAAATAACCCATCCCCAATCACCTCTCCTCTAGCAACTGCCAAAGTTTGTTCTCTGTAGTTAAGAGTCTGTTTCATGGTTTATCTCTCTTTCTTTTGTTTTCTATGTTCATCTGTTTTGTTTCTTAAATTCCACATATGAATGAAATCATATGGTACTTGTTCTCTGACTAATTTATTTCACTTAGCATAATACACTCTAGCTCCATCTACATCATTGCAAATGGCAAGATTTGATTTTTTATGGCTGAGTAATATTCCATTGTACATATATACTGCAACTTATTTATCCATCCAACAAATAATCCAGTTAAGAAATATGCAGAAGACATGAATAGACAATTTTCCAAAGAAAAAAACCGGTGGCTAACAGACACATGAAAAGGTGCTCAACATCATTTATCATCTGGGAAATACAAATCAAAACCACAATAAAATGTCACCTCATACCTGTCAGAATGTCTAAAATTAACAACACAGGAAACATCGGCGAGGATGTGGAGAAAGAGGAACATTCTTACACAGTTGGCGGGAATGCAAACTGGTGCAGCCACTCTGGAAAATAGTGTGGAGTTTCCTCAAAGAGTTAAAAATAGAACTACCCTAGCACCCAGAAATTGTACTACTAGGTATTTACCCAAAGGATACAAAAATACTGAGTTGAAGGGACACATGCATCCCAATGTTTATAACAGCATTATCAATAATAGCCAAATTATGAAGAAGCTCAAATGTCCATTGACTAATCTCAGGTTTTAAAGAAATTGAGGAGATGAAGAGATTGGTATAATTACCCTACATTTTAGAATCTCTTCCTCAGTGATATTGTTTTATATTTCAGATTGCTCTGAAGCTCTATGCCTTGTTCTTATGTCTTTGTCTTACATTTAAATGTATTTAATGCTTGCCCCCACTCCTTTTACTATAATTGCATTGACTTAAGAGATTTTATAGTCATTTTTATGCAAAGCTCATGAAAATATAATAGAGGTTATGCACATTTATTTTTTAAATGTATATTTATTTATTTATTTGTTTATTTATTTATTGAGAGAGAGAGAGAGGGTGCAAGCTGGAGTGGGGCAGAAAGAGAAGCAAGAGAAATTCCAAGTAAGGTCTGTGCTTTTAGCTCAAACCTTGGGGCTCAAACTCAGGCATTTTGAGATCATGACCTGAACCAAAGCCAAGACTTGTATGCTTAACTGACTAAGTCACCCAGACACACCAGTTTTGCACATTTAAAACTTGTCATCTTTCACCTTTATACTTGTACCATATCTTGGCTGAACATAGCATTATTTGATCACCCCTTCTTTTCTTGAGGATTTTTAGATGTTCACTCCTTTCTATTTTATGTTTTTTAATTTATTTTTGAGAGACAGAGACAGTAAGAGCAGGGGAAAGTCAGAGAAAGAAGGAGACACAGAATCTGAAGCAGACTCCAGACTCTGAGCTAGCTGTCAGCACAGAGCCCAATGCAGGGCTCCAACCCACCAACCATGAGATCATGACCTGAGCTGAAGCTGGATGCTTAACCGACTGAGCCACCCAGGTGCCCCTGTTCATTCCTTTCTAACACTGGGTATTTCTATAAAAATGTCAAAGCCAGTTTGGTTTTTCCTCTGTCATCTTTTTATTTATTTTTAGCCTTGATTTCAAAGTGACTATTTTTTTCTTAAATTCAACATTCAGTAGCTTTAACAAGAAATAGTTAGGTCTTGATTTCCCTTCACATTTCTCTTGGAATAGTGATGAGTGATTTCAATCAGTAGGGTCAGTCTTTTCTTATATTTGAAAATTTTTCTTAATTTATATGTATTTTTAAATGTTTATTTATTTATTTTGAGAGAGAGAGCATGGGTGGGAAAGGGGCAGAGAGAGAGGGAGAGAGAGAATCCCAAGCAGGCTCTGTACTGTCAGCATGAGCCCCATGGGGGGCTCAATCCCAGGAAATGTGAGATAATGACCTGAGACAAAATCAAGAGTCAGACACTTAACCAACTGAGCCACCCAGATGTCCCTTAATTTATATATTTTTAAAGTCAAATCGTCTTGATTGTTTTTTTCAGGAATACCAATTAAATATGCTTAGGTTACACCTTGTCTGTTTTCCATAACTGTCATTTTCATTCTCAATCTTCTGCAGCAAGTTTTCTAGAATAATCTCAGATTGATGGAAAGACCAGATATAGATATCATTTGGATGAATCAAGCATGGTTTAATTCTTTAAAGGACATAGAAGTATTACATGAATAATGATATATTACAGATAATTCAGCAATAATTGAATAGAAAGATATGTATACTTTTGATTCTCACCCTTTCACCTAAAATTAAAACTTGTCATTAGTGGGCACATAGTATCAAGGTAATTTTGAATGAGTGAGCTTAAGTAATATTAAATCCTACATTAGTTGATCTGGCCCCTTCCAATCCAGACTTATACACACTGATATGTATAAAAACTAGTTTGACTAGTTGCTAGCAATCATCTCATCTAAACCAGGTATACTTTATTAATCTCAGGATTATAAGGTACTTGATAAAATGAGAGTGTGGCAGGGCATACTTAGGCATGAATTCAATTCTAGTCAACCTCTCTTAACTCGTAAGGCAAGTTCTGGTGAAATGAAATTCTGAACTTGTAGCGTTCTACCCAGAACAAATGGCAGTGACCCAGGCATGTAGGAATTATGTTAATGGGCTATTAGGTAAATGGCCAGTTACAAAAACTCTTTGTTCATATCCATTTTTTTTCTTGGTGCTAACGTCCATGTTCCTTACTGCTTTCTCAAATATGTTTATTTTCCTTTGTTGTGCTTCTTATTTACTTTTATTTTTTTTTAACGTTTGTTTATTTTTGAGAGCGGGGGAGAAGCAGAGAGAGAGAGAGAGAGAGAATCTGAAGCAGGCTCCAGGCTCTGAACTGTCAGCACAGAACCCTACATGGGGCCTGAATCCATGAGCCGCAAGGTCATGACCTGAGCCAAAGTTGGACCCGTAACTGACTGAGCCACCCAGACGCCCCATTGAGGGAAAGAAGTTTAAGAAACAGCAGAATTATTTCCTTGTGATGACTAAGAAGAGATTATAAGTATTGGGTAGTGTAGATTTTAACAGTCTACATATACTAAAAATAAAAGTAAACACTAAAAGATGAGAAATCTAATTTAGATTGTAAAAGTCAGCAATTAAAGAAAACACAGAATGATTACCAGTCTGTATTTTGAAGTACTATCTACATGTTATGCATACAAGCCCTATGGTATGTGTGAGTGATATACATGAACAAAAGCATAAAGAGTGGTTAAAAATAATGTAAAATGATATAATTGGTAAATACAAGGTTTAAAAAACAAAAATGGCAGAAATCATACAAAATAAAATGAAACTTTAGCATCCCCCACAATTAAAAAGGGCAAAAGGGGTCATTATGTAATGATAAAAGGAGAAATATACCAAAAAACATTATATTTAGAAGCTTATGTGCACTCAACAATCTAGGTCAGTAATATATTAAATCAAGCATAAGATGTAAATAAGGGATACAGAAATCCAGAACAATAGGAGGAAATTTCAAATCTATCAGCTCTAACCAAACAGGCAAAAATATAAGGGCAAAGATAGGTTACTGACCCTTTGAACAATAATACTAAAATTTTTGAAGCTAATAGTTGTGATAGAAATCTACTTCCCACAAATAGAAAATTTATATTCTTTGCCAGTAATTTTAGAACATTTGCTAAAATTTACCAGGTATTAGTTTGCAAAGGAAGTTTTAAAGACTAAAGCATCAATACCAAACATAACATATTCACCATTAATTCAATAAATTATAATGCAATTAAATTAGAAAACAAGGATAAGTTTAAAAAGTATTTCATGTTAAGAGCCATTTTAATGAGCTCCTGAATAAGTAATGACTTTTTCAAAAATCATAATGGAAATGGCAAAATATTTACAACTGAGGAAATTGAGCATAATCAATATATGCATTCAGCCATGGGGCATGTCGTTAAAAAAGTATTTTTATGAAAACTGACAACTTCAAATGCTTTTGATAAAAATAGAAGAACACATGAAAATAAGTAATATCCATAATGGCCTAAAGAAGCAAGAAGAGTTATACCTAAGTAAACACAAAACTCTAGAAAGAGAGAAAATAGTAAAGGCAAAAGTGACATTTAACAAAATATAAAATAATGGGATACAAATAAAAACACTACTGAAATTTCAGGAAATATAAAATAGCACAAAAAAATGTGTAATCAATAGCATGCCAGAATAAGATGTGAAAAAAAAATGGGGACTGAGCTTTGAGAACAATTAATTATGACAGTCTTTAAGTACCTTAATGAATAATATTCCCAACAGCAAATCCCCCCTCACATGACTGTTTCCGATAATGACTCTAGTGGAATCTAAGAGCATTTTAATTCCGCATTAGAACTTCTTGTTTCAATAGAACTAGAAGTGGCATGTTTCATCAAGCAAATAGGTTCTGGAGACAGAACAACCAGGTCAGATGCCTTGGCCCGTCAGCTACTAGCTTTGCAACCTGGGAAAATTTATTCTTTCTAAGTCTCATCTACAAAACAGAGATAATAGTGATACCATAGGATCCATGTAGACCACATAGCGTTGCTTTTAGTTCAGAAATAAGGAACCAGTAAGTATTATGATTATTATTTTCATTATTGTTGTTAGAATAGAAAATGGAAATATGTGGTTGAGTTACAGGAATAAAAATCTTGTATATGGGGCGCCTGTGTGGCTCCGTTGGTTGAACATCCAACTCTTGATTTCAGCTCAGGTCATGATCACAGGGTGGTGGGATCAAGTTCCTTGTGGAGCTTCACACTGAGCACGGAGCCTGCTTTCCCTCTTTCCCTCTGCCCCTCACCCCTGCTCCCTCCCTCTCTCTCAAATGTCATCTACTTTCTCCACAGCGTAGAAAAATTTCTGACTTTATGTTTATTGATTATATATAAACTGACAGCCCTAGCAAGGATGGTTGTAATTTATACAAGAGAGACAATGAGGAGGAGGAGGAGGAGGAGGAGGAGGAGGAGGAAGAGGAAAAGTGAATATCCATTATGTGTGTGCTTTTTTGTGTATGCATATATAGTGTATGTGGGACACTCATTGAAAATACTGTATTTTCAGTTAAAGAAGATGTGTCACATTTGTAGAGTCATGTGTGACATCAGAGAACTTGACACAATGCTGGACACATAAGTATTAAATAAATGTCTTTTGAACTAAGTTGAAGTAATAAGTGATATTCAAGTTGTTGATTTTGTATTAAAGATGGAATGTATAGATAAACTAGGTAACAAAAAGCAAACCTGAAAAAAAGGGGCGTAATTTCCAGCAGCTAGTAACTCAGGACCATACAACCACAGATAGGTGAAATTTTTCTTTTTCAAGAAAGTGAGCAAGGCTATTTTTAATGTTTTGCAAGAACTTAATCTTATGTTTTCCTCCCTCATTGCCCCTTTTCACACTTCCTTATATCCATATATTCAGGGTTCTTATTTTTGTAGAAGCAGAGAAAAAAAAAAACTCTACCGTACAATTGATCAGAATGTTCATTTCAACCTTTGTAAGATTTGTTGTCTTTAATTAGTTGAAAATAGTGAGAGGGCCTTAATATGACATTAGTGGGAGTGTCTGAGGGCACGATTTGGCCCCAAGATATTTTCAGCAAGTATTGTTGCTGTATTTTAAAAATGTCATACATTCTATATATGGTGACTGGGTTTTAATTTAATGTTGTTTTGAATTTTAAGAATAAAGATAGGATTATTTAAAGGAGCAAGTCTTGGTTGAGACTTGCAGGTGTTAGGCATGAAATCAGCCATCTGTGTTAATGACAAGTGCCTTGTCTGCCGCCTGTCAGGTGTCCCTGTCTAGGTAACAGGCAGGTCTTGGGGCCATTATGAGATAGTCTGAATCTGTAAGAAGTGTCAGCTCATACAGAGCTGAAAAGAGAAAGAGAGTGAATTTTCTGTAATCTTAATTTTTAAAACTTGTTACTACTGAAATGTAACCACAAAACATTATTTTGAAAAAGAGAAGTTTAAGGATGCCTGGGTAGCTCAGTCACTTAAGCATCTGACTTCAGCTGAGGTCACCATCTCCTGGTTTGGGGCTCTGTGCAGACAGCATGGAGCCTGGAGCCTGCTTCCTATTCTGTGTCTCCCTCTCTTTCTACCCCTCCCATGCTTCTGCTCTGTCTCTCTCTCTTTCAAAAATAAATAACATTTAAAATTTTTAAAAAGGAAAAGCTTAAATGTTTATCTGTTTTGATCTATACAGAGGATAAGGTGACTTTGTTATCAGGGGTTCTCAAACGTCAAATGGTATCACTTATACTCTTGAGATAACTGTTGAATGCAGATTCTTATATACCAGGTCCAAGATTCAGGCACTGGAATAGGGCCTGGAAATCTCTATTTTAGTGTATAGATCATTCTAGAAAAACTTGATGTGTTAGTTTGCTAGGGATGTACTAACAAACTACCACAGGCTAGGGGGCTTAAACAACAGAAATGTATTATTCATTCATACTTCTGGAGGCTTGAAGTCTGAGATCAAGGTGTGAGCAGGGTTGATTTCTTCTGAGGCCTCTCTCCTTTGCTTTCAGATGACTGTCTTATAGTTGGGTCCTCGCATTGCTTTTTTTCTGTGTGTGTGCATCCCTGGGGTCTTTCTGTGTGCCCAAATGTCCCTCTTGCACGGACAGCAGTCAGGTTGGATTAGGGTCTATCCAAGGGCCTCATTCTAACTTAATTACTTCTTTAAAGGCCCTGTCTTCAAATCCAGCCACATTCTGAGGTACTGGAGCTTAGGGCTTCAACATATTAATTTTGTGGATGCATTTACATGGTGGTATATGTTAAAGATACTCTAGAAGCCATTTCTTGATGACAATCTGCTTTGACATCTGAGACAACTCAAGCAATATAGTGAGAATTCATTCCCTTCCAAATTGTTTTCTGAAAAGTAGCTGGCCCTCATTAACTCTTTTTGCAAACTTGTAGGACAATAGGAATTGTGCTCTCCCTTTAGTGCTTAAAGTATAAAATTTCAGGTTCATATCTGAGTCATGATAATACTCCCCAGCTTTCCCCTAGAGAGACCCCTTGCAAGCTGCCATGGAAGAGCCTAGATGTTGGGAGCTATCTGAACTCACCATTGAGTGAAAATTCCTGGTGAGGGTACAGCAAGTTTGCACAGTCTCTTACCCCCAGACAGCTACCAAAATCAACCCTCTTGTAACTTTCATTTTTGCTTGGGCACCAAACATCGGAGTGCTTTGTTGATTAGTGTCAAGAGTGGCCTGTCCCCCTGCCCAGTCCCTGAGGTGTGATTGCACCTGGTCAGGGAAAAGATGAGTTGCTGGGAGCCGTGTTGGCCTTGCTGGATGACAGTCACAGCAAGGAAATGGCAAACGTTTGCACAGCTCCTTCCATGAAGCGAAACTGGTATCTCTTTCTATTATTGGCTCATATTGGGAATGGGACTGCTGTTATTAATTAGGCTTCACTATGTTTCAAATCAGACTGATATGTCCCTCACAGATACCTCATGGGAAGAGGCATGTTCCCACTTCTACAAAGAAGAGTTTAGACAAAGCACTGCAGATGTTTGTCGAAAGGCTCTTCTAATGAGCCTCCCAAACCTAAGACATAGATAATAAAGGGGGTAAAAGAACACAAGAGTTACTACTAACTCTGGTGCGGAGAAAAAGAGCCTAACTTAGAGATAAAAAACAAACAAGAGCCAAACACAAGTTACTGCACATACCTTTGCTAATTGGTGCCACAAATACCTTCCCTTACACTGATATTCATTATGAGAATGGGTAAAAAATAGTTAAAACTTAAACTCACATACAAAGGCCAGCACATCTAGGGACCTATCGTGCTTACACCTTCAACATCAAATAACAAGGTTGACACAAGCAACTTACTAACCAGCACAAATACATCCTTCCTTTTGTGAGCCAGACAGAATGACTCCTAGCCTAGACTATACCTGAATCTTAGCGTTATTGATATAAACAAATGTATTTGCTACCCTGCTATCTTCTTAGTTGTAAAATTTACTATCAGTTTAAACAAATGTGTATGTTATCTGCTTTTCACGGAGAATATCTTGTTATCCTCTTTGTAAAAATTAACTACCTCACTGAAATTATCGTAATTCTGAAAAAATGCCTCTGTAAAACCTGTTTATGTGCACTTTTCAATACATCTTATCACTGAGAATTATTTGTAGTAAAAATTCCACTTTTTTGATGTCATGTTAACACTTGAGCTATAAATAAAGACACAAAACCCAACAGAACAAGATGCCTGCCAGAAGGGCAGAGATGCCTGCCTGGTGATCAGAAAGAAAGCTGAGGCTCTCTCACTCTCTTTCGCCTACACTGTCCATCTTTCAGGGAGCCCTGGACCTGCTGGAGTCAGACTCTGGCACCTAGATATATGTGTGACACAAAAATTTTTCTGGAAACACTGGGAAGTTTAATGAAAAGTGGAGCCATCACTTAGACGACTGATATGGAGGTGAAATTTTCCATACTTCCCTATACAAATATCATGAGAAGTGGGTACCCAACATGCTTTAGGCAAGAGCTGTGCTCCTAGAAGATTTTATGTAAAGGAAACTTTGAAAAATGCTTATGCCACTGACATTATCGCAGTTGCAACTTATTTGGATGCTTGAAACCACATCTACGGATTCGACTACCACATTCACTGGATGATCTGTCTGTGGGCTGTTGTATCAATCTAGAACATTAGAGTAGGCTTTGCAGCCACGTAACAAAAAATGATTTCCCTGTGTGGTAGAAATAGGGTAGCAGGAAGTTCTTATCATACCCTGTTAGAAAAGCTCTCCAGAACGGATCTTATTACCAGCAGGGGACCAACAGAGAGACAGACACACTAAAGGAACCTCTTATATGGGCAGCATAAACGACTTCACAGGGCAAACATTTCTTGTCATGTGAAAAAGTCATAGAGATTTGTAATTTCTAAAATTGTTATATTTCGGTGTAAATTGTGACTTATGTGGTAATAACATTGCATAGATAAATTCATAAATGAAACTAATTAGTTCAACCAAAGATATAGGCACCAATGACATCTGCACTAAAACACTATTCATTGAAGCCTTTCCTCTGATACTGTATCAAGCTTCTATACTTTGCTTAACTGTCAATTGCTTCTGTGAATACCACATTCACAAACTGAAGAATAAAATCACATCTAAATAATTCAGAAGAACAACATGAAATGGCCAGATAATTTAATCAGAAATCATGTTTCCCTCCTACAGTATGAGGACCACTGTATATATTTTTTCAAATTATAAAACATGCATGTTTTTTTTTAATTGACAGTCATAGTAAATAAAGTTAGAATGGCAAACTGGTGTTTCTTTCTTTTTTTAAAAAATAGTTTATTGTACAAATGCATGTTTTGTATAAAGGACTCTGGCAGCTTTCAAAAAGCATCCACTGATAAGGATCATTATTAACGTTTTCACATATATTTGTACTTTTCTATGGATGTGTTGTTCTTTCAATTTACTTAATTATAAATTCACTATAAAATTAGCTTCACAGCACACGACTCTGCATGTAAAAAGCCAAGTTACCATCGAACTCAGCTACCCCGTCAGGGAGCGTTGCTTAAGGGAAAGGTCAACATTATATATATTATAAGCTCTTAAATGTCAGAAAATTGTCTACATCTTGTTACACAATTGAGAATGACAATAATTGAAATCATACATGAATGTTTCGTCCCGCACCAGGAAAAAATGAATAGAATGATTTGATTTGACAATGATCTTAATAAGATATGTAGATTTCTATTCGCCCTTCCCTCTTCTATGCATTCCCCTTTTATTTTGTAGTGACTTCATTCTTTCCATTCCCCCCCACCCCCACATTTACCCTCTTCTCTTTTTGATTTTCTGTTTCTGTACATTTTTTTTTTTAAAAAGAATCTGCTTTCTCATCCTTCTGGTCTTCTCAAGACATGGGCTCTGTGCATGGAATATGGTAGGTGCTCAGTCATTTGGTTTGTCTTAGATATCTTCTCTACTAAGGAAACAGCATGAAAATATTTTATCTGGCACTTAAACTATGATAGGCATTTAGATTCATATATACAGTGCCAGATGTGGGTGAAAGCCCAAAAACCACTTAGATCAGGAATGAAAAATAGGTTTCTTTCCAAAAGGCCTCTTTAATGCACTTGTTGAGGCCTTGTTTGCTACGTTGTATTTTCTACTTATCCCATATCCTACAGCCTGGGAATTCCACCAACCTCATTGTTTTAAAAGCTAGGAATTTCAACTGTCTATTCCATTTTGCTTGGTTTTTTTTTTTTGATATCTTAAAGCTAATGTGTAAAGTGACATATTGATCCCTGTCCCCATTACCAATTATCTACCTCCATGTATGTTCCCTTCATGTTCTTTATTTCAGGAAACACCATCACAATTCACCCTGTTTTAAGGTAGTAATCTAGGAGTCACCCTTAACACCTTCCTCTCTCTTAAATAACCTTTATATCCAAGCTATCAGAAAGCCTTTTTTGTTTGTTTTTATGAAAGACTATTTTTTAGAGCAGTTATAGGTTAACAGCAAAATTAAGAGGAAAGAATAGAAATTTCTAATATGCCCCCCCCATTGTATAGAATTAATTGTCCATTATCACCACCCTCCACCAGAATGTACAATTGTTATAATGATGAACCTACAGTGACACATCATAATCACCCAAAGTCCAAGTTTGCAAAATGGTATACATTCTGTGGTATAACATACAGAGTGGTTTCACTGCCCTAAAACCCTGCCTTCCACTGATTTGTCCTTCCCGGCCTCCTAAGCCCTGTCAACAAGGGATCTTTGTACTCTCTCCATGGTTTTACCTTTTCCAAAATGGCATATATTTAGAATCATGGTCAGATTGTCTTCTTTCACTTGGTAATATGCATCTAAGGTTTCCCCATGTCTTTTCATAGCTTGGCAGGTTTTTTTTTTTTTTTAAGTACCTAATTTTGCATTGTCAGTCTGCACTGTGTGTACTGCTGTTTATTTATCCATCCTCTGACTGAAACACACCTTGGTTGCTTCCAAGTTTTGCCAATTATGCATAAAACTATTACAAATATCCATGTACCCTTTTTTGTGTTTTTGTTTTGTTTTGTTGGACATAAGTTTTTGACTCCTTTGAATGAATACCAAGGAGTTGATTGTTAGATCATTTGGTAAGAGTATGTTTACTTTTGCAAGACACCTCCAAACTGTCTCCCAAAGTGGTTGTACCATTTTGTATTTCCACTGATTAAAAATGAGAGTGTCTGCTGCTTCCTAGTCTCACAAGCATTCAGTATTGTCAGCGTTCTGGGTTTTGCCATCCTAATAGGTATGTAGTAAGCATCTCAGTGTTGTTTTAATTTACATTTCTCTGCTGACATATGGTGTGGAGCATCTTTTCAAATGATTATTTGCCATCTGTACATCTTCTTTGGTAGGGTGTCTGTTAATCAAGTTGGCCCATTTTTAATCAAGTTGTTTGTTTTTTTGTTGTTGGATTTTAAGAATCCTTTGTATCCAATATTTTGGATAACAGTCTTTTATGAGATATATTTTTTGCCCACATTTTCCCCAGACTCTGGTTTGTCTTTTCATTCTCTTGACATTGTCTTTCATAGAGCAGAAGTTCTTAATTTTAATGTAGTTCAACTTATCAGTTTTTTAAATGGATCCTGCCTTTGGTGCTATCTAAAAAGTCATTAGTATATCTGATTCATTCACGTTTTTCTTATCTTCAAGAAATTTTCATAGCTATGTGTTTATATTTACATCCATCATCCACAAGTGACCATCTGTGTAAAGGGTGTAAAGAGTATGTCTAGATTCAGTTATTTGCATGTGGATATCTATTTGTTTTAGAAACATTTGCTAAAAAATGATTTTTTTCTCTATCATATTGATTTTGCTCCTTTTTCACAGGTTAGTTAGCTATATTTATATGGATCTGTTTCTGAATTCTCTATGGGTTTATTTTTTGACTAATATTATACTGTCCTGATTGATATAGCTTTAGAGTATGTCTTGAAGTTGAGTAGTGTCATTCCTCCAACTTTGTTCTTCTTGCAATATTACACAGGCTATTCTGGGTCTTTTGCTCTCCATATAAACTTAAGAATCATATTTTTGAGCAGAGTCTGGGTGGATGAGTCAGTTAGGCATCAGACTCTTGATATTGGCTCAGGTTGTGATCTCCTAGTCATGGGATCAAGCCCTGTGTTGGGCTCTGGGCTGAGCATGGAGCCTGCTTGGGACTCTCTCTCCCTCTCTCTCTGTCCTTTCCCTGTTCATGCACTCTCTCTTTCTCAAAATAAATAAGTAAACTTGAAAAAAATTATGTATTCGATATTCATAGAATAACTTGTAGATATTTTTATTGGAAGTTCATTGAATCTATAGATCAAGTGGGAAGAACTGACATCTTGATAATATTGACACTCTTATTTATGAACATCGAATATCTTTCTATTTATTTAGTTCTTTGATTTTGCTCATCAATGTTTTATAGCTTTCCTCATATTAATCTTATATATGTATATATATATTTTAGATTTAGACATAAATATTTCTTTTTGGGGTGCTAATGTAAATGGTACAGTGGGCTTTTTAAATTAAATTTTTTGATGTTTTATTTATTTTTGAGAGAGAGAGAGAGAGAGAGAGAGAGACAGTGTGAGCAGGAGTAAGAGAGAGGGAGACACAGATTCCGAAGCAGGCTCCTGGCTTCCAGCTGTCATCACAGAGCCTGATGCAGAGCTCAAACTCACAAACTATGAGACCATAACCTGAGCCAAAGTTGGTCACTCAACCAACTAAGCCACCTAGGCACCCCAATGGTACAGTGTTTTTAATGTCAACTCCACTTTTGTTATTGCTGGTATGTAAGGAAGTGATTACTTTTGTATTGTTAACCTTTTGTCTACAGCTTTGCTACAATTGCTTATTAATTCTGTGAGTTTTTTGTTGATTCTTTCAGATTTTCTACCTACATGATTATGTCATCTCCTGCAACTTTGATATAATTGCTTATTGGTTCTGGGAGGTTTTTTTTGTGTGTGGATTCTTTCAGATTTTCTACACTGGCAATCATGTCATCTGTGAAAAAGAGAGTTTTATTTTTCTTACCAATCTATATACCTTTTATTTCCTTTTTTTGTCTTATAACATTCGCTAAAATTTCTAGGATGATGTATATACTCACCACTCCTTTTCAGAGTGGTGAGAAGAAATATCTTTACTTTGTTTCTTATCCTGGTGAAATTCTTTGAGTTTCTCATCCTTAAGTATAATACTAGCTGCAATTTTGAGATTTTTTTTTAGATAATTTTTATTAAGTTGAGGAATTTCTTCTCTACTTCCAGTTTACAGATTTTTAAAAAAAAATCATGAGTGGTATTAGATTTTGTCAAATATTTTTCTGCATCTATTGATATGATCATGTGATTTTTCCTTTTTAGTCTATTAATGTGATGGATTACATTAATTGATTTTTAAGAACCAGTATTGCATTTTGGGGATAAATCCCATGGTTGTGGTATATAATTCTCTTTTATACACTATTAGATTCAATTTGCCAATACTTTGTTGTAATTTTTTCATCTATGTTCATGAGAAATGTTGGTATGTAGTTTATTTTTTTTGTAATGTCTTTGTTTGGTTTAGGTATAAGGGCAATGCTGGCCTCACAAAACGAGTTAGGATGTATATACCTCTGATTCTTTCATCCTTTGAAAGTGATTGTAGAGAATTATTATGATTTCTTCTTTAAACACTTGACAGGATTCATCAGTGAACCCATTTAGGCCTGTTCTATGGATTCAATTGCTTTAATAGATGAAGGACTATTAAGATTGTATATTTCTTCTTGTGTGAGTTTTGGCCTTGTGTCTTTTGAGAATTTGGCCTATTTCATCTAACATCAAATTTGTGGGCATAGAGCTGTTCATAGTATTCTTTCATTGTCTTTTAATGTCTGTGGTATATAGATGTTCTTTCTTTTACTTGTGATGTTAGTAATTTTTGTTTTCTCTATTTTTTTTCCTTAGCTACACTGGCTAGAGGTTTATCAACTTTATTGATCTTTTTGAAGAACCAGCTTTTGGTTTCATTGATTTCCTATTTTCATTTTCACTGATTTCTGTTCTAATTTTTATTTCTTTTCCTCTCTATACTTTGTATTTAATTACTTCCCTTTCTAGTTTCCTAAGGTGAAATTTAATGATTGATTTTTTATCTTTCTTCTTTTTTAAATTTATACAGTCAATGCTATAATTTCCCTCTAGCACTGCTTTCACTGCACCCCCACAAATTATGATTAGTTTTTTAAAAGTGTCACTTAGTTTATAGTACTTTTAAATTTCTCTTGAGATTTATTCTTTGATTCAAGCATGTTTTTTACTCTCCACATATCTTGGGATTTTTCCAGTTATTTTTCTGTTATTCATTTCAAGTTTAATTCCATTGTGGTCTGATAGCAGATGTTGTATGATTTCTATAATTTTAAAAGTCCTTAAGGTATGTTTTCTAGCCCATAATGCAGTCTGTCTTGGTGAATGTTCTATGTGAACTTTGGAAGAATAAATTTTCTACTGTTTTTGGATGAAGTAGTCTATAGCTGTCATTTTTATCCAGTTGATTGATGATGCCATTGAGTTCAACTATGTCCTTACTAGTTTTCTGTCTGCTGGATATGCCCATTTCTGATAAATGGGTATTGTAGGCTTTAACTGTGATAGGGGATTTATCTATTTCTCTTAGCAGTTTTATTAGTTTTTTCCTCACATTGTTATGTTGTTTGATGCTCTGTTGTTAGGAGCATGTATGTTAAAGGTTATTATATCTAATTGGAGAATTGACTACTTTATCATTACATGATGCCCTTATTTATCCACGATAATTTTCCTTGCTTTGAGGTCAGTTCTAACAGAAATTAATATAGTAACTTTTGTTCCTATCTCTTTTAATAAGTGTTTATCAATTTATGTTTAATCTTTATGTATTTTTATATTTAAAATGGGTTTCTTATGGACAAATATAGTTGAGTGCTGTTTTTTGATCAACTCTGACAATATACTTTAATTGCTACATTTAGATAATTGACTTTTTGAAGTGCTTTTGACATAGTTGCATTAACATCTACTATATTCATTACGATTTTCTATGTATTGTCCTTGTCTTTGTTTCTCTTTTTGTCTTCCATGTTTTTACTGTCTTTTATAGTTTTAGTCGAGCATTTTATATGGTGCTGTTTCCTCTTCTTTCTCTGCTTTCTTAGTTATGCTTTTAAAAAGTGTTTTCCCTAGAGTTTGCAATATACATTTACAACTAATCCAAGTCTACTTTTAAATAACACTGTACTATTTAATGGGTATTGTGACTACCTTATAATAACATAACAATCTTTCCTCTTTCCCATCCCTTGTGTCATTGCTGCCATTCATTTTATTTGTATATAAGCACACCTAAGCATTATATATATACATATATACATATATGTACATATAATATATGCATGTCATATATGTACATGATTGAATACATTACATTGTTATTATTTTGATCAAAATTTTATCTGTTAGATCCATTAAGAATAAGAAAATAAAAGTTTTTATTTTACCTTCACTTGTTCATTCTCCAATGGTCTTCCATTCTTTATGAAGATCTGAGTTTTGGGGCCTGTATTGTTTCCCCTCCCTCTAAAAAACCTCTCTTAACACTTCTTATAAGATATGTCTACTGGCAACAAATTGTCTCAACATTTATCTGTGAAAATCTTTGTTTCTTCTTCACTGTTAAAGCATAATTTTTAGGTACAGAATTCTAGGTTGGTGGTTTTTTATTCCGACACTTTAAATATTTGACTCCACTCTCCGCTTGCTTGCATGGTTCCTGAGAAGTTGGGTGTAATTCCTACCTTTGTTTTTCTATGAGTAAGGTTTCATTTTTCTCTCTGGCTTCTTTTAGGATTTTTCATTATCTTTGATTTTTAGTAGTTTTGAAAACAATATACCTTATTGTAGTTTTTTTTGGCATTTACACTGCTTGATGTTCTTTGAGTTTCCTGATCTGTGTGATATGGCGTCTGAAATGAATTTGGGGAGTTTCTCAGTTGTTATTATTTCAAATATTTCTTCTGTGTCTTTTTTTTTTTAATTCTCTGGCATTCCCATTATGCATATGTTACACTTTTTTGTAGTTTTCTCATAGTCCTTGGATATTCTGTTCTATTTTCTGTTAGACTTTATTCTCTTTGCTTTTCAGTTTCCAGTGTTTCTATTTATATATCCTCAAGTGCGAAGATTCTTTCCTCACTCATGTCCAGTGTACTAGCAAGCCCATCAAAGACATTTTTTATTTCTATTATGATAATTCCTATTTTTGATCTCTAGTATTCTTTTTGTTTCTTTATTAAGATTTACATTTCTCTGTTTACATTGCCCATCTGTTTTTCATGCTGTCTACTTTATTTATCAGAGCACTCAGCATATTAATCATAATCATTTTAAATTCTTAATCTTATAATTCCAGCATCTCTCTCATATCTGATTCTGATGCTTACCTTCTCTTCACACTATCTTTTTGCCTCATGGTATGCCTTGAAATTTTCTCATGATTGCTGAACATAATGTACCAGGTAAAAAGAACTGTCTTGCAGTCCGTAAGTAATGTGGTGGTAAGGTGTTGGAAAAGGCGACACATTCTACATGGTCCTATGATTAAGTCTCAGTCTTTCAGTGAGCTTATGCCTTAGAACTATATTTTCAGTTTTTCTCTTCCAGCCCCCAGGTATTGCAAAATGGCTAGAGTGGAGTGGAGTTGGTATTTTCCATCTCCCAGGTTAGTTAGGCTCTAATAATACCGCAGGAAGTCAGGCTCTGGTTGACTGGCTTCTCTTGGGTGCAGACCTTGTTAAGGTGAACAGGGTACTCAGGGTAGATAAGAATAATTCCTTTCCCCTTGCCCTGCAGGAAGCATAAAGGGATGTTTCTCCAATATTTACTGTGGGAACCTAGAAGTATATATCACAATAATACAGAGACTCCTCCTATGTCCCCCCCCCGCATGGAAATTTTAACTCTCAGAGTCCATACTCAGCCTCCAGCAGTTCATCAATTATAGTTCAGGTTTTCCAATCCCTGTGCTGGTTTCTGCAGAGCTTTCCACCTCATGAGTCTCTGCTCCATAAGCCATGGCTCCTTGTGTTTCCTGTCTGGATCTTGAATCTTGGGAGCTGAGGTTTTCCCTATGCCGTCTCCTCTCTTACAGATCCAAGAAAAGTTGATGATTTTTCAGTCTGTTCAGCTTTTCACTTACTGGTAAGAAGGAGTGGTGACTTCCAAGCCCCTTACATGTGGAACCGGAAACTCACCCTTGATAATCTGTTTAAAAAGTAATTACCAGTCTTGTTTTATATCCCAAAAATGCATTCTGAAGCAGGTCACTTATTTTTCTTTCCCTATTGTCATGAATTTGGATGAAGCCCCCATCATCTACTTCCTGAACTAATGCTGTGGCTTCTTAATTGGTGCCTCTACTTCTGTTGTCCTCACTTTAATCAGTTTTTCACACTGTAGCAAGAATAAATCTAACACGAGGAGATCATTTCACTATAGCTACTTAATGCTTTTTGATGGCTCTCTTAGGCACTCTGAGCAATACTGTTTAACATGCATGGCCTAATACACCTGCTCAAATTGACCGCTGCTTGCTACTCTAAACCCATTCAGAACTACTTCTGTCCTTTCTCTAGTCACAAATTAGGCAAATAATTGAGTACAGCTCTTTTCTATCTCTGAACCTTTTTACACACTGTTCCCTCAAACCCTAAATCTCATTAATTCTTCAGGTCTTAGTTGTATCATTTATTTTTCAAAAAAGCCTTCCCTGACATGCCAAACTAAATACTGCCTGCTATTCTTCAGAGTACTTTATTCTTTACATTTATAGCACTTTCATCATTTTACATGAACACATTAATGTTGCAGCTTTTAAAATCTATGTTCTTTTGTTAGACTAATCATGAGTTTAGAAGTCATGTTTGTTTATGTTTAACTAAATAAAATACACTAACTTTTTAAAAAGTTTATTTATTTATTTTGAGAGAGAGAGAGAGCACAAGCAGGGGAGAGGCAGAGAAAAATAAGGAGAGAGAGAAAGAGAGAATCCCAAGCAGGCTCCACACCAATAGTGCAGAGCCTGAGGCAGGGGTAAAACACATGAACCATGAGATCATGACCTGAGATCAAGAATCAGATGCTCACCCAACCCTGAAGCCATCATTTCCCTCCTTAAAAAAAAAAAGGTGAACAAACTGAAAGTCAATGACTTTCTTGGATCCAAACTACATTGCATGGCAAATCACTGCCTTAAAATCTGGGAAGACAAGTGAATCCAGAGAGGCACAGCAGAGATCTCTGTCCCTGAAGGAGAAGGTGCTGGAGTCATAACTGTTATGACATAATTTAAATGGCATGAATAAATGGCAAATTGCTGGAATATGAGTATGAATAAGCATAAGACTTACTTTACATTGAGGGTACAGCCTCAGAAACCAGGGGAGCAGAGTTCCATGAGCTATTACCTTGAAAAACCCCACCTGGTTTTAAGGATAAACATCTGAGAAATGTAAGCCTATGGTAGGGGTAAGGAAATTTTAATCATTGTGAAATGTAAGCCAAAAAAGAGAATTTATCAGAAGCTTACTGAAGCTGGGGAAGGGCATTTGTCCAGTCCTCTTTACCCTTCCTGTCTCACCTATATGGAAAGAAAGAAAAAAGAAAGCTGTACCTCTAGAGAAGTACTTGTGAAAGTCACAGTAAGAGACAGGCTCATTAAAACACAGAAATCTAATCATAAGATTATAGAATGCTTCACTTCCCCATACCTTATCACCTCATCAACAAGACTACAGTATAATAACAGTGGATTACAGCTGAAAGAACTGAAAGCGTGGAAGAGTAATTACTGTGAAATACATCCTGAGGGTTCTCCATAAGAAAGGCCAAATATCCATGGAAAAAGACCACTGGAGTATTATCACAGGTGGAGGAGAAACATTTCTTACACTTTATTGCATTTTTTAGCTTCCTTTTCTTGACTGAGGGAGAAAGTAAAACAAAACAAAAATGCATAGTCGATAAATGCCAGGACTAGATGGAAATAGATTGGGAGTGATACAGTCAGGGAAAGGAAGTATAGGGGAAAGAAACACTTGTGAGGCTCACAGCCCCAAGGCACAAGTCCCTAAAACTGAGATTTAATAAGAATGTGATATGATACTCTGCTTCTCTCCATACCTAATTACAAGGCTAACAAGTATCCAGTATAATAACAGTGTATTGCAGTTAAAAGTGCTGTAAGACACAGATGTCCTCTGAAGAAGAGTATTTAGGGAAGCCCAAGTCAAGAAAAGAGACACAACATAAAGATAATAGAGGAATCTAGAGTCCCTGGCACTTATAACTACAGAAACATTAAATACACCAGACAAGAAGTTTAAAATAACTATATTTCCATGTTAAGGTGTTCAGTGGGGGAAAAACACATGTTAAGAACAGAGAGATAATGAAAGAAGTGAGATAGAAGCTCTATAAAGATAAAAAGAAATGCTAAAAAAAACTGTAGCAGAAATGAAGAATGCCTTTGACAGAGTCATCAGTAGACTGGACACAAGCAAAGAAAGGCTGCTAAAAGACAGGGCAATAGAAACTTTTCAGTCTGAAATGCAAAAGGAAAGACGAACGGGGCTAAAAGAACAGAACTTCTAAGAATTGTGAAACTATATCCAAAATATGGCATACATGTAATGTTAAAATAGGAGAAGAAAGCAAGAACAAATAAGAAATATTTGAAAAAATAATAGCCAAGAGTTTTCCAAAATTAATGACAGACATGAAATCACAGATCCAGGAAGCTCAGATGACAGGTTAAATGACAACAGACCAAACCAAAAGGAAACAAAAAAGCAACAAAACAAAACATCTCCACATATATTTTCAAATTGCAAAAAACCAAAAACAGAGAAAATACTGAAAGAAGCCAGGGCAAAACAAAAAAGTAAAGAACAAAAGTAATATTTACAAAAGACATCTCATCAGAAACCTGTCACAAAAAGACAGTAAATTACAATAGTTAGTGTTGAAAGAAAAACCCCACTAGTCTAGAATTTTATGTTCAACGAAATTAAACTTCAAAAGTAAAATATATATAAGACTTTCCTAGACTAGCAAAAACAGAGAAAATTCATTACCAGCAGACTAGCTCTGTAAGAAATATAAGGGATTCTTTTGGCAGTAGGAAATTGGTCTAAGTCAGAAATTCAGAGTTCTGCAAAGAAAAGAATGTGTCACAGAAGGAATAATGAAAGTAGTAACAACTTTAAGTATTTTTATTCTTAATTAGAATATAAAACTGTTCATTTAGGATAATATAATAGTTAAACTGGATGATAATAGCATAGAGTTAAGTGAAATAATTGACAGAAATGTTATAGAGAATTAGAGGGAAATATTAAAAATACTGTGTTATAAGGTACCTGTATTATACATACTGTGTTACAAGGTACTGATGTTATACATGAATGGTGTGGATCTATTTGAAAATGGATTTAAATTATTTCAAATGTGTATTGGAATATTAGGGCAATCCCTAAAAAATAAAAAATAAAGTTGATATTTTGAGAAAAAAACATAAAATCACATAAAATGCAATTAAAAGTAGAGAAGACAGAAAATGAGGGAAAATAAGAAACAAAGAATGAATGAATGAGGAAACAGTTAAAAACAATGTGACTATATCAATATTAAATTAACTATATCAATAATTATTTTAAATGTAAATAGAAATATATGAATTAAAGATAGATAGAGGTGCAGTAGGCATGACTTTGAGTAGATAATGAAAGAAAATGCAAAATGCTTATTGATTCATGATGTGGTTTCATCTTAGCTTGGGCAAACCATGCAGTGTTTAATACATAGTAGCAGAATATTTACTATTGAAGCTTGAAAAGATGTGAGTTCTTTGTGTGCAATCTTTCATTTATGCATGTGAGAGGGTTTTCTTTTTTTTTTTTTTAATATTTTTACATTGTAGTACTTGTTTTGCTTGTTGTTGGTGTTTGCTTATTTAATACATTCTGTCAAGGACAGAAATTACGTGATGGTTTTTTTTTTTGTTTTTTTGTTGTATTTTTTTCCCCCATAGGAAGTGTGTCTTGGGTTTTTCCCTTATTATTTTCATTAATTTTTTTTCCTCTTCTTTTTTTGGTGGTGGGGGTGGTTATGTTTAAATGAAGTTGCTTTTACAACACCAAAGACTTAATCATCCATTTCCTACATAAAAGGTAGCTACTCTTTTGCATGGACCTCAAGTATATTGTAGTATAGAGGTGGAATTTAAGGAAAGGTATTAAGCAGGCTGTGTTTTAGCTTATGGGCAAGTAATAAATTGTATCATGTGTCTTGAATGTATCATAGATAAGCTGCTATATAATGATTGCCACTTCAGATAGCTGTGAAATTAGGGGATTAACTAGTTGTTACTTAACCTTCTAATTTCTGTATAAGTCTAATTACATGAAATAGAAGTTGGGGTTTTGATTTTTTTACTTTGCTTTTCTGTTTGGAGTGTC
>NC_043702.1:65138785-65155834 GCF_006229205.1 Suricata suricatta
AAAAAAAAAGATAGATATTAGCAGAGTGTATGAAAAAATAAACCTAACTACATATCCACAAGAAACTCACTTTAAATATAAAGTCTCAGAAATGTTCAAAATAAAGAGATGGAGAAAAATGTACCATATTAACACAAATAAAAATAAAGCTGGGGTAGCTATGTTTATTTCAGGAAAAGCAGCTCTCAAACAAGAAATATTCTAAATAATAAAGAGTGCATTGCATAATGAAAAGGGGTTAATTTTTATTAAAATTACTTTCATCACAAAAGTTAAACAGTCCTAAATGTATATATATCGTAATACATGAGGAAGAAACTGATAGAACAGTAAGAAAAAATAGACAAAGCTACTATTACAGGCAAAGGCTTCAAACCCCTCTGTTGGTATTTGATAATTCAAACAGGCAATAAATCAGTAAGAATTTGTTGCCCTGGAGAACATTATCAATCAATTTGATCAAATTGACTTTTATAGAATACTCCATTTAACAACAGCAGAATATATATTCTTCTGAAGTTCATATAAAATCTTCTGCAAGATATACCATATTATTGGTCATAGAATACACTTAAATAAATAAAGAAAATAGAAATGGTACAAAGTGTACTCTCAGACCACAATCCAAATAAACTAGAAATCAATAACAGAAAGCTAACAGGAAAAAATCCCCAAGTATTAGTAACCAACATACTTCAGAATAACACCTAGGTCAAATAAGAAGTCCCAAGAAAAACTTAAGAAATATTTTGAACTAAATATGAGCACAACTTATCAAATTCATGGGTTGCAACAAAAGCTTTGCTTAAAGAAAACCTATGGCCTTAAATATTTATCTTAAAAAAGAATAAAATATTTAAATCAATAACCTGCATCCCACATTAGAGAAAGAAGAGTAATTGAAACCTAAATCAAGATTTTAAAAAGAAAAGAATAGAAGGAGTTAAGATGGCAGAGCCGCATGGAGACCCTGAGCTTGTCGTGTCTCTGAAATGCAGTTAGATCAGCACCAAACTATTTTGAACACCTAGGAAATTGATCTAGGATTAACACAACAATATGCATAACTTGAGTCACAGAACTCAGCTGGTATGCAGTGTGGAGAGGTGAACTGGGGGAGAGAAAGGCCATGCAGGGTAGGGAACTATTCTTGTGGAGCGAGAACAGAGAAAGGGGGAGAGTGCAGTGCTTTGGGATTGAGCAAGAAAAGCACTCCCTCAAAAGTAGCTGAAGATAAAGAGAAATAGTGAAAACACTTGCAGCGGACTGAACAAGAAATCTGTTCCCCAAAACCATTGACAGGAAAAAAGGAAAGGATTTCAATGCCACCAAGATTCTATAAATATTGGAGCACAGAGTCTGAAGTTCCAGAGCACAGTGGCTGGTGGTGCTCTGGCAAGGAAGCAGGGTGAATCCCCATGAGTAGGCAGCAAAGTCTGAAGGGTTTGTATGTCACACAGAGAGAAGTGGTTCCTCTGCTTGGAGTGCATTTGGTAGAGGCCAGATAGCCTTCCTATAGGCAAAGGTCCCAGGGGACCCTGGAAAGCAACCATGTTTTCTGATATTGGGACAAAAATGCCAGAGGTTGGTGAAACCTGGTGCCAGCTCTATGTTATGGTTTGCTATAATCTCTGAACTTCTGCCTCTGTGTGATTGCAGGAACATGTTCTGGGGAAAGCTGGCACCCAGGCATTGCTCAGTGAGACCCTCTCCCAGAGAGTCAGCACAGGTCCAAGCTGCAGGGGTCTCTGAAGTGTGGAGTTTTGAAATACAACCTCAGCTGATATAAAACTCTGGAGGAATGTGCCACCTGGTAGGTGGATGGCTTGGACATGGAGATGGGGAGTAGACAGAGGCTTGGTACAAAAGAGGAGTCTTTGATGACAGGTCGGTGAGAACAGGAAGTTTCTGTGCCAGAGGCTAGGGAGTTGGATGAAGCTATTTCCATCTTTCTCGGGCATGTGCATGCACTTGGATGTGCATGCATGCGCACTTGTACATACACGCACACCATACTGATCTACCTTTGTAAGCTAAGCAGTGTTACTTACTGGAAAACGGATCCATTACACCAAGCCTCACTCAACTATGCCCTCCAAGCACATCCCCTAGAAGAACACCACAAGTCAGTCTACCTGCTTAGTGTATGGACTACAGAAGGCTTCATAGTTTCAGTTCTGGAATGTACATCAGAAACTGGATATAACTTCATTCTGGTTTCATTCTGTTTTCTGGTTCATTGATTTGTTCATTTTCTTTGCTTCTGTTATTGGTAAAATTTTTTTCTTCTTTTTAAATTTCTTTTTTCTTTTTTTTTTCTCATTCTTGGATAGAGGAAAAATTTATTTTTATTTTTTACTTAATCTTTTTTTAAAAATTTTATTCTATTTTATTTTATTCTATTTTATTATATAACTTTTTAAGATTTTTACATTTTTATTTTATTTTCTCTTTTCTTTCTCTTTTTTTTCCTTTTAATTGTTAAATATCAAGCTTCACTTATCAAGCAGACCAAATCACACCTAGGATCTAACTTAATTTTTTCTTTTGCTTTTAATTATATAATTTTAATTTTTTATTTTATTAATTTTTTGTTCCTCTAAAATAAAAAATGAGGAATTAACCCCAAAAGAAAGAACAAGAAGAAATGACAGCCAGGGGCTAAAGTAACACAGTTATAAGCAAGATGCTTGAATTAGAATTTAGAACCATGATAATAAGAATACTAGTTGGGGCTGAACAAAGCATGGAATCTTTTTAGTGGAGATAAAAGAAATAAAATCTAGTCATGACAAAATTAAAAATTCTATAACTGAGGTGAAATTTTGAAGAAATACCATGATGGCAAGGTGGGACAAAGCGGAGCAGTGAATGAGCAATATAGAAGATAAAATTATGGAGAATAATAAAGCAGAAAAATAAAAGGAAACAAAGCCAAAAGATCATGCACAAGACTTGGAGAACTCAGTCACTTATTAATAAGGAATAATAGGAGTCCCAGAAGATGAAGAGAATAACAGGAGTCCCAAAAGATGAGGAGAGAGAAAAAGGGGCAGAAGGTTTATGTGAGCAAATCATAGCAGAAAACTTTCCTAACCTGGGGAAAGACAAAGACATCAAAATCCAAGAAGCACAAAAAACTCTGATTAGATTCAACAAAACCCAACCATCACCAAGGCATATCATAGTCAAATTCATAAAAACACAGACAATGAAAGAATTATGAAAGCACCCAGGAAAAAAGTCCTTAACCTGTAAGGGAAGACAGAAGAGTTTCCCAGGAGACCTGTCCACAGAAACCTGGCAGGCCAGAAAAAAGTGGCAGGATATATTCAGCCTGCTGAATCAGAAACAAACACATCAAAAATTCTGTATCCAGCAAGGCTGTCATTCAAAGTAGAAGGAGAGATAAAGAGCCTCTCAGACAAACAAAAATGAAAGGAGTTTGTGACCACTAAAACAGCCTTGCAAGAAATTTTAAGAGGGACTCTTTGAGTAGAGAAAAGACAAAACAAAATGAAAAAGCTCCCAAGAGTAACGAAGACTAGAAAGGATTAGAGAACATCACCAGAAACACCAACTCTGCAGGCAACACCATGGCACTAAGTTCATATCTTTCAGTACTCACTCTAAACGTCAATGGACTACACACTCCAATCAAAAGACATAGGGTATCAGAATGAATAAGAAAACAAGACCCATCTACATGCGGCTTACAGAAGACTCATTTTAGACTTAAAGACTCCTGCAGATTGAAAGTAAGGGCATGGAGAGCCATCTATCATGCTGATAATGCTCATCAAAAGAAAACTGGAGAAGCCATACTTAGACATACTACATTTTAAAGTTAAAACTGTAACAAGCGATGAAGAAGAGCATTATATCATAATACAGGGGTCTATCCACCAAAAAGATCTCACAATTATAAATATTTATGTCTCCAAGGTGAGAGAACCCAAATATAAATCATTTAATCACACACATAAAGAAACTCATTGATAATAATACCATAATAGTAGGGGACTTCAGCACCCCACTTACAGGACTGAACAGATCATGTAAGCAGAAAATCAACAAAGAAACAATGGCTTTTAATGACACACTGGACCAGATAGATTTAATAGATATATTTATATCATTTCATTCAGGAGCAGCAGAATACATATTCTTCTTGAATGCGCATGGAACATTCTCCAGAATAGATTACATACTGGGTCACAAATCAGCCCTCAACAAGTACAAAACGATTGAGATTATACTTTACATATTTTCAGAACACAACGCTATGAAACTTGAAATCAACCATAAGAAAAAATTTGGAAAGACCATTAATACTTAGAGATTAAAGAACATCCTACTAAAGAATGAATGGGTTAACCAAGAAATTAAAGAGGAAATTAAAAAGTACATGGAAGCTAATAAAAATGAAAACACAATGACCCAAAACCTCTGGATGCAGCAAAGGTGGTCATAAGAGAGAAGAACATCGTAATCCAGGCTTTTCTAAAGAAAGAACAAAGGTCTCAAATACACAACCTAACCCTATACCCAAAAGAGCTGGATAAAGAACAGCAAGTAAAGCCCAAACCCAGCAGAAGAAGGAAAATAATAAAAATTAGAACAGAAATCGTTGAGACCAAATTTTTAAAAAACCAGTAGTACAGATCGATGAAACCAGGAGATGATTCTTTGAAAGAATTAACAAAATTGATAAATTCCAAGCCAGATTGATCAAAAAGAAAAAGGAAAGGACCCAAATAAATAAAATCATGAATGAAAGAGGGAAGAGCACAACAAACACTGCAGAAATGCAAACAATAATAAAAGAATATTATGAGCAATTATATGCCAACAAATTGGGCAATCTGGAAGAAATGGATGAATTCCTAGAAATGTGTAAGTTACAAAAACTGAAATGGGAAGAAATAGAAAATCTGAACAGACCCATACCAATAAAGAAATTGAATCAGTAATTGAAAACCTCCCAACAAACAAGAGTCCAGGGCTGGATGGTTTTCCAGGGGAATTCTATCAAACATTTAAAGAAGAGATAACATCTATTCTTTAGAAGCTGTTCCAAAAAAATAAAAATGGAAGGAAAACTTCCACAGACATGCTACAAGGCCAGCATTACCTTAGTTCCAAAACCAAAGATTCCACTAAAAAGGAGAACTACAGACCAATTTCCCTGATGAACACGGATGCAAAAATTCTTAACAAAATACAAGCAAACCGAATCCAACAATACATTAAAAGAATTATTCTCTATGCTCAAGTGGGATTTATTCCTGGGATGCAGGACTGGTTCAATATCTGCAAATAAGTCAATGTGATACATTACATTAATAAATGAAAGGGTACAAACCACATGATCCTCTCAATAGATCAGAGGAAGCATTTGACACAATACAGCATCCTTTCTTGATAAACATCCTCAAGAAAGTAAGGATAGAAGGATCATACCTCAAGGTCATAAAGGTCATATATGAGAGACCCACCACTAACATCATCCTCAATGGGGAAAAACAGAAAGCTTTCCCCTAAGGTGAGGAACACGACAAATATCTTCACTTTCACCACTGTTAATTAACGTATTGTTGGAAGTCCTAGGCTCAGGAGTCAGACAATGCAGAAATAAAAGCATCCATATCAAGATGATTTGAGGAAGTTAAATTTTCGCTCTTCACAGACGACATGATACTCTGTGTGGAAGACAGAAAAGAAGCAACCAAAAGCTGCTAGAACGGATACACAAATTCAGCAAAGCCATAGGCTCTAAAACCAATGTACAGAAATCAATAATGAAAGAAATCAAAAGAACTAAAAGAAAAGGAAAGACAATCTCTGATCATGGATCAGAACACTCAATATTGTTAAGATGCAATTCTTCTCAAATTGATCTACAGATCCATAAAATTCTAATTAAAATCCAGCAAGCTATTTTTTAGATATTGAGAAACTGATTCTAAAATTTACATGGAAAGGCAAAAGATCTAGAATAGCCAGCACAATACCAAAGATGAAGAAAAACAAAGCTGGAAGATTCACACTACCAAAATTCAAGACTTAGTTTAAACGTACAGTCATCCACACAGCATAATATTAGCAAAAGAATAGACATTTGGATCAATGGAACAGAATAAGGAGCTAAGAAAGAGATCCACACAATTATACTCACCTGATCTTTGAATAAGACCGAAAGCAATTCAATGAAAAAATCATAGTCTTTCTCAATAATTAGTGCTAGAAGTGTTAATGTCTATATAGAAAAAAAGGAGACACATACTTTAGATATTTCACAAAAATCAGCACTAAATGTATAAGAAAATTAAGTATAATACAAAACTTTAAAACTACTTGAAAGATATTAGGAGAAAATCTTTATGACCTTGAATTTTTAATATGGCACAAAAGCATGATGCATGAATAAAAAACAAACTTAACTGAGTTGTACTTTATTAAAATGAAAATTTTCTGGGGTGCCTGGGTGGCTCAGTCGGTTAAGTATCTGACTTTGGCTCAGGTCAGATCTCACGTTCGTGGGTTCGAGCCCCGCATCAGGCTCTGTGCTGACAGCTAGCTCAGAGCCTGGAGCCTGCTTCCGGTTCTGTGTCTCCTTCTCTCTCTGACCCTCCCCTGCTCATGCTCTGTCTCTCTCTGTATCAAAAATAAATAAAAACATTAAAAAAAATAAAATGAAAATTTTCTGCTCTACAAAAACTACTGCAAAGGGAATGAAAAGAAAGTCTCAGTCTGGGAAAAAAGTATTTGCAATCACACTTCTGGTAAAGAGCTATAATCCAAAATATACAAAGAATTCTTAAAATTCAACAATAGGAAAACCAAACCATTAAAAAATGGCCAAAACATATAAACAGAAATCTCACTAAAAAAAGATACTATGCATGTTCATCAATTGTGACAAATGTACCGTTCTGGTGGCAATGTTAAAAATGAGGGAGACTCTGCAGGTGTCAGGCAGGGAGTATGTGGGTTACCTTTTTACCTTCTGCTCAGTTTTGCTGTGAACCTAAAGTTGTTCTAAAAAAATCAAGTTTATTTAAAAAGTAAAGTAAAATAAACTGAATAATTTCCTTTCCTTAGCTGCATAAAGAGGGACACAGAAAAAATGTAGAAATGGGGAAATGAAAGAAAACCAGACTAAAAGTAGAAGATATGCAAATGAAAAATATGCATATGAAAGATGTTTAACATCATTTGTCCTTAGGAATTTGAAAATCAAAACAATGAGATGCCATTATCCCCTACTAGAATAGTTGAAATTCAAAAGCTTACAACCAAATGCTGAAGGCTCATGGAGCAATAATAATTTTTGTCCATTGATTGTGAGAATGCAAAGTAGTACAATCACTTTGGAACACAGTTTGTTTCTTACAAAGCTAAATATAGTTTTATCAGATAATTCAGAAATGATGCTCCTAGGTGTTTACCTAATTGAGTTGAAAATTTATGTCTACATGAAAACCTGAATAAAAATATTTATAGTGTTGGTAATCATCCCAAACTGAAAAATGAAGATGCCTTTCAAGGGATGAATGGATAAATATACTGCATACATCCATACGATGACTTCTGCCTTGCTGATCTGGATGCCCTTTATTTCCTTTGTTGTCTGTACATTCATACAGTAAGTGATAAAAAACTGAGTCATCATGGATGAATTGTAAATGCATATTGATAAGTGAAAGAAAACAGTGTTAAGAGGCTATGCCTATGTACTATATGATTCCAATTATGTGAAATTTTGTAACATATAATACTATAGAGATTATTAAAATATCAGTAGTTGAAAGGGTGCTGGAGGCACGGGGCTTGAACTTGTGAAGCACAGTAATGTTTTAGGATCCTGAAACAGATGGTAAAATGGATTATAAACTGCCATGTAAAATAAATATCCATGAATCCATACTACACATAAATGATTGAATAAATAAATAAATGGAGGAGATAGCCAAAATTCCTATGCAGAAGAATTTCAAATAATTTATGTACTTACTCTGCCCTCAAGGAAGTAGAGCATAACTCCCCACTCTTTAAATGTGGGCTGTGCATAGTGACTTCATTTCAAAGAACAAAATATAAAAAGGGAAAAGAAGAAGAGGTTTACAGTGGGGAAGTCTGACAAATACTCTCCCAGCTAGTTAATCAAGATTAATATCAAGAGCAATAAATCATGCTGATAGTATGTACTCTTGATATGATGTTATGAAAATGGCACTGTACCTCTGTGTTTTTTCTCCCTCAAACACAAAATTCCTGTGTAATCATGAAGAGAAGATCAGACAAATCCTAATTTAGGGTTGTTCTAAGAAGATCAGACAAATCTTAATTTAGGGTTGTTCTACAAAATACTTGTCCAGTACTTTTCCAAATGTCAAGGTCATCATAAACAGGGAAAGTCTGAAGAACCTAAGAAGTTTTATTTAAATGTAAGTCATTATCCTGGATGGGCTCCTGGAACTTTAGGTAAAATATAAGGAATTAAAGTTTAGTTAGTAATGTATTAGTATTTGTTCATTAATTATAACAAATGTTTCATACTAATGTACTACATTAATAATAGGGAAAATAGGGTGTGTGGTATGGAAACTCTGTGTACCGCTTTTACATTTTTTTCTGTAAATCTTCAACAGTTTTCAAATAATACATTTATATGTCAAAAAAGAATACTAGAGACTTCCACTTAGTAAATCTTTATTCAGCCACTGATTAGTGGTTGCCTAGTAGACTGAGCTGACAGGTATTCTGAGATCCAGTTGAAGATCAGCAGTGTCTCTACAGATTAAAGCTGTTTGTAAGCATTTTTGGCGGGATGTGAGGTGCCAGAGGGCAGGATTAGGAGGGAAATGCCATGAATTTACATCTGATAATAAAATCCCCTCAATTCATACTTGAAGTAATTGAGGCCCATAAGAGCGATATAGGCCAAAACTAAGAGAATTCCTAATATTGGTGAGATTTATTACAATGGCAGTTTTTGACCTACATTGTACTTTTACTCCAACTTACTGGCTGAGTCACCTTGCACAAGTCCCCTACACGTGTTGGCCATTGTTATATTTTGAGAATGTGATAGGCACTGAGTTCTGGGCGCTGTTCTAAACACTTTATTGTGTATTGACTCATTTTATGCTTACACAGATGCACGCCTGCGCGCGCGCACACACACACACACACACACACACACACACACACACACACAAACACAGAAAATTTATGAGGCCAGCTCTATTATTCCCTGTTTTACAAATAGGTTAAATAAGTTGCCCTTGATCACCGAGTGGGCAAATGTCAGAGCCAGTAGTCTGGGGCCTTAGTAGTCTGGGGCCAGTGTCTATATCCATAACATGTAACCTGGCAGAATGGTTATCATCAAAAATACAAGAAATAAAAAGTGTTGGTGAGGATTTGAAGAAAAGGGAGCTTTTATGTACTGTTAGTAGGAATGTAAATTGGGTTAGCCACTATGGAAAAAAGTATGGAAGTTCTTCAGAAAGTTATGAAATAGCACTACCGTATGATCCAGCTATCCTACTTCTGGGTATTTATCTAAAGGAAATGAAAACAAGGTATCAAATAGACATCTGTATACTTCTGTTCACTGCAGCATTATTCACAATAGGCAAGACATGGAAATAGCCTAAATGTCCATCAATGTATAAATGAATAAAGAAGATGTGAGGTATCTATATTTACTGGCATTTTACCACTATGCTCTGTACTTATCACCAAGTCTTCTTGAAGGTATCGGCCTGAAACCTTTTATGATGCAGTTGTAGCTTAGTTTTAGCGATTTATATGTTGAACTAGACTTTAAAAAGGATATTCTCTGATAATATTTATAATAATTATGATAATAAAACATCCAATCTATATTGAATATTGATAACACAGGTAGCACTGGGTTAAATATTTGCATTTATTAAGATGACACTATTATCTCTTGCATTTATTTATTTTTTAATTGAGAGAATCAGGGCACAGAGTGACAAAAATGTGCCCCAACTCACACTGGTAATATGTATGACAATAACAACTTAAGCCAATGTCTGCTTAATCATAGGCCATCCTCTTAACTACTATTGTAGAGCCAGGTACCATTTCCTTAGTCTCTATCTAAATTATAAATTATACGTGCAGGTTTGCTTACTTAAGACATAACACAGATGAAATTTATAGCATAAAATGAAATTTTCTGATTTGAGTCTTCTAGGTTCTCTGCAATTATTTCAGAGAAAGCTTGTTACTCTGCCTTCGTTTTCGTTTGGCTATTTGGGAATTCATTGCTCTGGAAAGTGGTAAAAATTACTCCAGTAATAAGAGTTTGGATTTGCTCTTCACATTTTGTTCAAATACTAACTTATCTCAAAATGGGTACTGTGTACAAAACATATGTATGCCAACATTTATCATAGAAAATAAACAATGGGACTTAAGCAGCCTCTATTTCATGTTGGGGTTAGCCTTTCAGTGTTCAATAATACTGTCTGCTTCTTTTAAACTGATTTACTTATCAATATATTATGAAACAGAAGCCTTTATCATTGTCTCCAGTTGCAATATTATTGAATACTCATGTTTACTTTCTGAAACATTTTACTCATAATAGAAATACAAAACATTAGTGCAGGCTTTGTTAAATTTGCCACTTCTCTGATACATGAAAAGTACTTGAGTTGAGGACAGCATTTCAATGGTACTGAAAAACCTCAGAGGCTCTTCAAGCAAATAAAGACTTTTTGTCATTCGCATTTGTATTAGACTAGCAAATTGAATCAAAACTCTTTGACAGTGCTAAATTTTCAGATTTTTCCCCAAGACTATCCTTGCCTTCCCAGCTAGGGCAACTTTGCATTTATGGGTCAAATGTATTTATGTTTTGTGTACAAAAGGTGTGTATTTGCATTTATATTTATAAAATGGTAAGTATATATGCCTTTAATCTAAAGTACACACAATATATATGTCTTTATGTTGTCACAAGCACTAAAATCCCAGTGAAGAGAGTTGAAGGAGAAAAAAGAAACATTATGTCCCAGTGACCAAATCAATTAGCCATAGATGAATGAACAACAAAAAACACAGAATTCTGTTCTAGAGGGGTATTTGGATATTTGTTTGGGAAACACTTAAATTTTTTTACATTTTATCAATTTGTATTTGGTTTTGAATTTTTTTTCCTTCACATATAAAAACCTCCTTCATTGTGCCCCTCAGTTAAAACATGCCATAATAATAGTCCAGGCTTATCATTTTTCCTCTTCTACTTTCCATTATTGCTAGCAGCACGACAGCTCTCCTATCACCCAGGGTTACAACCTTGAGTCCATCTTTGATTATCTCTCTTTCTACCTTGTGTCTAGGACCTTTCTATGTCCTGCCATTTCTTTCTTTTATAATGTTTGAAAAGCTAGTTTCTTCTTTTTTGGTTTCCACCACCAAGACCCCAATCTACTTTCTTTTATTTTCTTTTATTTCTGCTCCAACTATTGCAATCTTCCACATTCTTGCCTCCAAATCTTTCTTCTTCCATCTCAACTACTAGGTTGCTGTAAAGTCCATGTGTCTATGGGCATGTCTAAACCAGAGGAAAGAAAATGGCTTAACTTCAAAACGAATGTATTGAAAAGCAGAAGCCACTGTTTGTTAAAGGTACAAACGATTATCAACATTTCAAAAAGTGCATCCCATGGAACTTTTAGTCTTTTAAAATCTTACACACACACACACACACACACACACACACACACACACACACCTGTGCTCAAATAATCTTGGGAAGTGCTGAATACAACATCTTCTCTTAAAGACTCAAATTCACACTAGCTTACTCAAAGTTATGGGAAGTCCTGTGGGAACATAAATCTTTTTTTCTGCATCTTAAGACAATATTTCTTAAAAATATTTGACCATATAATCACTCTTATACTTTTTTCAGTATAACATGAAGGACACGTTTTGAGAAAAGCCATTCTATTCTATCACCTTCATCTACTTATATTTTCTCTTAAAAAGAAGAGCAAAGTCTGGGATTGCCTTAATTTTAAAAAGGTAGGGATTTCAGCAAACCACAACCACCATGCCAGAAACCAAAAGAAAGCTTGACCTATCCGGAACAGATTTGTTAGTGACTTATTTCTCCTGATTGGGAGATTTATACAGATGATTTATGCCAGCAGTGGCTAATTTGGAAGCATTTTTACTGCTGTCTTCATGGAAATCTTTCTCAATTGTGTCAAATCAAGAAAGAATATTTCCCATCTTCAGGCTTTACTGTCAAGCTCCCTTACATCTTCCTGCAGTCTATATGAAAAAGATGAAGCAATAAACAACAAAAAAGATTTTATATACTGAAAGCTTAATGTCTTGTTATCTTTTAATGTAAATTCATGTCAGTCTGGGACCGTGTTTACTATGCACTCTACGGCTCACTGTTTGCTGTATAAGCTTAATGAATTTGCCACTGATCAATCAGTGTATCACAAACTCTTTATGGAGCTTACTGTGTGGGAAGTGTAGCTCTCAGCCACATTATCTGACAAAAGTGTCTATATAAGCAGTCATCCTGAAGTGCTGATTCTGTTATTTGATTTGGGATTAAACAGTCTGTTGCAAGCCATCTGCTTTCCTATGCATGCGTCCTTGAGAGGTTAGATTTCTACTGATATTGCCCCATAACTTTAACTGGTATTTGAAAGATCAGAATTAGCTTAGACATATGCCACTGAAATTGCGGGCCTTATCCTACAGGACTGTCCAGACTTTGACATGGGGGCCGAATCAGAAAAAAAATCTACTTTCCTCACCTTGTTGCTGATTCAGAATTCCTGCTGCACTCAGCCAAGTGCTGTGAGACTTGACAGTACTTGCCTGACAAAGTTTTACAACAGTTCATGCTCCTGAGTGTATGGAAAGTGTGCACTGGCTGTTCAAGCCATGTCTCCTGATGACTCCTAAACAACGCACTCCTCTGGCCTGTGCCTGATTACTCGGCAGAAACTGCTGTGGTTTCTGCTATCTCAGCAACTTCTGGAAATACCCTACTGAAAACGTGCATATGGAGTAAGTACAAGTCTCTGCCTTCATATTTGGAATAGAAAATGGTTCTGGTTCAATTCCAGGTAACCCAATCAAATAAAAGCCTAACTCATTAACAAACTGACTCTTCTAGAAGTGCTTCCTGTGTGGGCTTCTACGGGTAGAAATAAGAATTGTTCTTTGGATGAATATGTGCTGAAGTGAATACTTTTGGTAGTTTCCTGAGGTGCACCCATTAGTATTGCCTTGGTTTGGAATCTGGACTCCACCTCTTATCTAGTCCAATCAAATATAAGAAATGGCCAGAAGGCAAAAGTGAAGGAAGAACACAATGTGGGCCACAAAATAACTGGTTATTTACCTTCTTATTCATGCATGTTATTCTTTTTATTTCTCTATATTCCCCCCAGAAGTAGGAGGAAATGAAAAAAAGGAAATAGAAAATACAGTCTAATGAGTGGATGACACTATGAACCAATGAATATTTGAGCACAAGTCTGATGACTGGCGCTATGAGGTACTGCCATAAAAGGGTGACCAATCTGAGTCTGATCTGAGATTGAGCCCAATGGCCACAGGCACACAGGGAATTATAGCGCGGGAAAATGATGTGATTAGGAAGGTACAATATTTGATGGCAGGAAATATCCTTGATTCATTCTAGAAAATTCTGTAAAATTTAGATGGGCTTTTAAGGAAAAGAATGGGAAAATATTATAAGGGGAAGATGAAATATTTGTAGTAACGATGGCCTTCATTACAGGATTAAGTCTATAAAAGAAGTATTTTGTTGAACAGCCTTTCTGCAGCTTTCAAAAACCTGCAGTTGTAAGTATGGCTAATTGCTCCATGATTTAGGCATGAATAACCATGAGATAAAGTTCATTTCAGTTTAATTTTAAGAAAAAATTTGTTTCTGTAGATTTTCAGTAATCCTGTGTTCCTAAAACAGAATCTATTCAACAAAGCCCATTTTCAAAGTTGTATCATGGCTAAAAATCTTTAAGGGAAATTTGTTGCCTCATCAAAGCAATATTTTTAATTTTAGTGACTGAATGCCCTTACTTCTTATTTTTGTTAACAATTTCTTTAATGTTTGTTTATTTGAGAGAGAGAGAGAGAGAGAGAGAGAGAGAGAGAGAGAGAGAGCTAGCAGGGGAGAGGCAGAGAAAGAGAGAGATACAAAACCTGAAACAGCCTCCAGGATCTGAGCTGTCAGCAGAGTCAGACATGGGGCTTGAACCTAAGAACCATATCATGACCTGAGCTGAAGTTAGATGCTTAACCAACTGAGCCATCCAGGTGTCCTCTTTTTTAAAAAATTTTAAAAATGTTTAACTTATTTTTGAGAGAGAGAGAGTGTGAGTAGGGAAGGGTCAGAGAGAGAGAGGGGTCAGAGAATCCATAGCAGTCTCTGTCTGTATTGACAGCAATGAGCCCAATGTGAGGCTCAAACTCATGAATTATGAGATCATGACCTGAGCCAAAGTTGGTTGCTCAACCAAGTGAGCCACCCTGATACCCCAGAATGCCCTTTCTTCTTTTAAGTTGAGCCTATGTTTTTGTTTTTGTCTGTTTGTGTTATTGGTTTAGGTATCTAATTATACATTTATTTGCACCATGAGAACATGTACATTAATTGAAACTATCTCTGAAATAGCAGTGAGATGGTACAAAATTTAGAAATAGGGTTTGCTTATTTTTACTATCAGCTTTGAACTTTATTTTGATATCTATTGTTGTCTTTACTATATTAGCTGAACAATTGTTCTATTTTATGTGGACTTTATTATGAAAACCCATAATGCTAAGGAGTATTTTATTTTAAAAGAAATATTTAATCATAAAATATTTCAGACATTTGAAAAAGTAAATAAAATAATAATCCTTACTTCCACGGGAACCTCATTAAAATTCTAAAGTTGCTCTTGATTTGGTATATTGACTTGAGGTGTTCTTCTCATTACAAAAAATAAATAATGAATATTTGCAGACATAGCTAAAGCCCAACTTAATTCCTGACTCTTATTCATTACCACATTCAACAAGCTGTCTTCAGTTGGTATGTATTCAATTCCACACTTTTACAACATATATATGTATTTTCAAACAATATAAAGAATGGTTTGGGGTGCTTAAAACTGTACATAAATAATGCCATATGGCCCTAATGGTTTTGGAACTTGTTTTTCTTTAATTTGCAGCATTATAATCAGAGATTTATCCATGTTGATGCATTGATGTACTTTGGTGCGGTTTTAAAATTGTTTTCTATTTATTTATCCATTGTTTACCTACTTCCATATTGATTGGCAATTAGATTGTTTTAAATTTCATACTATTACAGATTAAATAGTAAAAACACTGTTCCAGCCTTCCTTAGGAGTGCAAAATTTCTCTAGAATGGGTAACGGGGTAGACTTATGTTCTTAGGGTATATGCACCTACCAATTACCTTTGTATGTTCACATTGCTTTCCAAAGTAGTTGTACCAACTTAAGCTCCATCAGCACTGTATATGTCTTTCTATTTCTCTACATCCTCACCAGCCCCTTGCCATGACCAGATTTTTAAACATAAATGCCAGTCTGGTAGTTGTGCAAAGGTATTTCAAAGTGGGTTTAATCCTCATTTCTCTGATTACTATTGAAACAACTTGACTTTTGCTTATTGGTCATTTGAGTTACATTTTTAATACATTACCTGTTCATGTACTCTGCTCATTTTCCCATTAGGGTACTTGTTTGTTTCTTTTTGATTAATAAGACTTCTATATATTGTCTGTTATATATATTGTAATAATGTCTCTCAGTCTGTGGCTTGGTTTTTAATGTAGTAATGGTGTCCTTTTCCACACAAAAGTATTTGATAAATATTCTGATTGAAAAATTACATTAAAAATACAACCTGGCTGCTCAGTTGGAAAAGCATTTGACTCTTCATTTTGGGGTTTGAGTTTGAGTCTCACATTGGGTATAGAGACTGCTTAATAAACAAATAAACCTTAAAATATACAACGAATTACATGTTGCTTAAAAGGCACAACATTAAAATCTAAGGTTAAAGAAAGGTGGAAAATAAAGTATGGAAAAGGAAGTATACAGTAACATTAACCTAAGATGCTGGTGTAGCTATATTAGTATAAGATAATGCAATCTTTAAAACATGAGTTTTCTTATTCAGTGAATAGAATTTTCTCTCTGGTTCTTTTGTAAATAGTGTATCCTTTTGGGAATCCTGGATTAACGCAGAAATCTCAATTCCTTTTGCCCCCTTTCTTCCTTTGTCCTTATCTTTCTTCCCTGTGAGGATATTAAGTCTCAATCCCTCAGTTTTTATTGGATCATTCTCTGCTTCCTTCTCCCATCTTCAAAGCAGTAGCAGCAAGAGCTCACATTTTCATGATTCTGAATTTCATTTCTAGCATTTGTGGATTTCACTTTCATTTTTATAAGCTCAGCTATCAATTACATTTTATTCAATTTATCCAGCATTTGTATCTGTAACAGGTGGATGATGGGTACTAATGTTGTTCACCAAATACTTACAGATTTTCCCTTTTTAAGGCACAAAGTAGGATAATCTTGGCTGAATGTTCTGATATCCAGTGAAGTCAAGAGACAAGTTCTGACAGATCAAGAGACTATAGATGCTGGCGAGGATGTGGAGAGACAGGCACCCTCCTACACTGTTGGTGGGAATGTAAACTGGTGCAGCCGCTCTGGAAAACAGTGTGGAGTTTCCTCAAAAAACTATCAAAGAACTCCCCTATGACCCAGCAATAGCACTGCTAGGAATCTACCCAAAGGATACAGAAGTGCTGATGCATAGGAGCACATGTACCCCAATGTTCATAGCAGCACTTTCTACAATAGCCAAATCATGGAAAGAGCCTAAATGTCCATCACCTGATGAATGGACCAAGAAGATGCAGTATATATATACAATGGAGTATTACATGGCAGTGAGAAAGAATGAAATATGGCCATT
>NC_043702.1:65155934-65160938 GCF_006229205.1 Suricata suricatta
TAAATGTCCATCACCTGATGAATGGACCAAGAAGATGCAGTATATATATACAATGGAGTATTACATGGCAGTGAGAAAGAATGAAATATGGCCATTTGTAGGAAACTGGATGGATCTTGAGGGTGTCATGCTAAGTGAAATAAGTCAGGCAGAGGACAGATACCATATGTTTGCACTCATAGGTCTAACAGGAGAAACCTAACAGAGGACCATAGGGAGAGGAAGGGGGAAAGAGAGCTGGGGAGAGTGAGGGATACAAATCATGAGAGACTATTGTATATTGAAAATGAATCGTGGACTGAAGGGGGAGGGGGAGGGAGGGAAGGGGGTGATGGTCATGGTGGGGGGCACATGTGGGGAGAAGCACTGGGTGTTATATGGAAACAAATTTGACAATAAACTATTACGTTAAAAAAAAAAAAGAGACAAGTTCTGAACAGTGAATTGTGTTGCTTTTTGGACCAAGCATTGAATTGCTAGTGGGTGTCCTGCTAGAGTTCTTTATTCTTTCTGGCAGGTCAGTTAGCTATTTTCAAGATGGCAGCTTCTCTGTCAACCTGGGTGTCTTATTAAATACAGTGAATAAAGACTCCCTAATGACTTGAGAGGGACATGCAACACAATTAAGAACTACATCTCATTATTGTAAGTCACTAAATTTTTGGAATTTTTTGTTTGCTTGTTATCACGACATTATTTGGCTTCCTCTCTGTGGTGGCAGAATAATGGCTCCACCAAAATGTCCACTCCCTAAACATGGGAATCTGTGAATGTATTAGGTTACATGGTGAGTGGGAATTAAGGTGCAGATGAAATTAAGGTACTAATCAGTCGACCTTAAAATAGACAAATTATCCTGGTTTATAAATGTAGTCATGGGGGCCTTAAACATGAAAGAGGGAAGCAGTGAAGATCAGAAGAAAACGTAATGACAGAAGCAGGGTCAGAGAGATGCTATGCAACTGGCTGTGGAGATGCAAGGAGGCCAAGGGCAGAGGAAAGTCTCTAGAAGGTAGAAAAAGCAAGAAAATGGTTTTCTGCCTGGCGTTTCGAGGAGGAATGTTGCTCTGCCAATACCTTGATTTTAGCCCAGTCATACCAGTGTGAGATTTCTAACCTACAGAACTGTACTTTGTGCTATTTTTGGCTATCGTGTTTATGATAATTTGTTATAGCAGCTATAGAAGACTAATACAATAGTCCGTAAATGTAATTATTTAGTGTTGTCCTTAGACACAAGCAAGAGGGATATTTTTAGTGGAATCAATATAGCGTGGACACACACAAAAACTTTGTTTATGAATGTCTGAGTGGCTCTGTCATTTAAAATTCAGAGTCAGCCCTTGCACAATGCAATGTAATCCTAAGTGACTTCACTTTGATTGGTATTCAATCCTAGAGTTTCAAAGAAGTCTATTTAAAACATATTTAATATATTTTTAGTGAATTTCCAAGTGTGATTTAAAAGTTTAGTTTTATTTATATAATTTAGAAATATAATTATAAAGCAAATAATAGTTTGGACTTTTACCTTTTATTTTAAATACTTTGTATATTTTAGAAGAAAAATAATGAGATTTTTGAAAATAATGATTTTTCAAAATAAATAAAACTTTATAGTTTTTAAAAAATGAATTCAAACTCTGTGCATTTTAATATTATTATATTTTATTTGTAATTCTTTAAATCATTACCGTAACTAGAAAACAAATGTTATATCTTATTTATAACCATATAATTGGTAATTTTGCAAAAAATGAAAGCAAGGAAAAGTAAATTTTGTGGTATTAACATATAAACTTTATGAGTTATATATGTAATCATTTTATTACTCATGCAAATATTGTTGCTCAATTAAGAAATCCATAGAAAATTAATAATAGTTTAATTATGTCATCTTTAATATTTTACTCACACTTAGGGATTCAAAAATCATTATTTTATACATTTTTAAATATGCTTGTCATTTTGATGATAGGTTTGTCAAAACAGAAGGAAAGATTATATTTTAGTTAACAGTTTTGTTCACAAATATACAACTTAAAATTTTTTTTATGTTTATTTTTTAGAGGCAGAGCATGAGCAGGGAAAGGGCAGAAGGAGGAGACACAGAATCTGAAGCAGCTCCAGGCTCTGGGCTGTCAGCAAAGAAGCTGATGCGGGGGGCTCGAACCCATGAACTGCGAGATCATGACCTGAGCTACAGTTGGCCGCTTAACCAACTGAGCCACCCAGGAGCCCCAATAACTTTTAAATATTCAGATATATGGTCTGTGCAACTACAGTTTTACGTCTGTCCCAGGCTTACAAATATTAGAGATGATTTTGAAACCATGCCACTTTTAGAGGTTATGTGTAAATAGATGAAAAATTAAGACATAGTTGTGCATTTTTAACAGCTGTATTGAGACATAGTGCACATATCATACAATTCACCAACTTAAAATGTACAGCTCATGTTTTAGTATATTCTCAGGGTTGTGTAATGACCACAATCCAATTTGGGAACATTTTTTTTCTCCTAAAAAACATACCTGTATACATTAACAGTCACTTTCCATCCCCTTCTCCCACCAAAACTAGGCAAACACTAATCAATTTTATTCCTAATGTGGAATCATATCAGATGGTGATTGGGTTCTTTCTCTCAGTATAATATTTTGAAAGTTAGTCCCTATCGTAGCCTGTATTTGAATTATGTTCTTTTTCATTGTGAAATGATACTCCTTTGTAAAGATATGGCATATTTTATATATCTATTCATTAGTTGGGGACATTTGGGTTGTCTTCAGTTTTTATTTTTGTCAACATTGTGAACATTTATGCAAATGATTTTGTGTGGACACCTGCTTTTGTTTTGGAGAGAGTATATACCTAAAATACCTAAAAGTGCAATTGTTGGGTCATATGGTAATGCGAATGTTTAACATTTTGAGGAACTGCCAAAGTTTTCCAAAGTGACTTTATCATTTTACGTGTTCTATAAGCAGTATATGAGTTCCCAAATTCTCCTTATCTTTGCCAACCCTTGCTATGGTTCATCGTTTTCATTATAGTGACTCTAGTAGGTATGAAATGGTATCGTTTTGTAGTTTTGATTTGCATTTCCCTCTTGGCTAGAGATAATGAATGAATTTTCATGCGCCTATTGGTCATTTTTATATCATCTTTGGAGAGTATGTCCGGAGCTTTTGACCATTTAAAAAAATGGGTTGTCCTTTTATTTTTAGGTTCTAAGAATTCTCAATTTATTAAATATATGTCTTTTATCATATACATATTATTTTCAAGTGTCTTCTGTCATTTTGTAGTTTGTCTATTTATTTTCATGATGGGCCTTTTTGAAGCCAAAATATGTTTAATTTTGATGAAATCAATTTATTTATTTTTTCTTTTGTTGCTTGTATTTTTGGCTTCTATCTAAGAAATCATTCTTTACTCTCAAGGACATCAAAATCAAATCCTATGTTTTATTCTAAAAGTTTTGTAGCTCTGGCTCTTAAATGTATATGATACATTTTGAGTTAACTTTTACATGCAGTGTGAGGTAGGTGTCCAACCTTTTCTTTTCAAGGTGAATATCTAGCTGTTTTAGCCCCATTTATTGAAAAGACTACTTTTGTGCCAATACCATACTGTTTTGATGATGACAGCTTTGAAATAGAGGCTAAAGTCTGGGATTGTGATGCCTTCTGTTTTGGTTTTCTTCTTCAATATAACTTTGGCCATTCAGGGTCTTTTGAGGTTCCATACGAATTTGAGGATAGTTTGTTCTAGCTTTGAGAAGAATGTTGGTGCAATTTTGATGGGGATTGCATTGAATGTGTAGATTGCTTTGGATAGTAATGACATTTTCACAATGTTTATTCTTCCAATCCATGAGCAGGGAATGTTTTTCCATTTCTTGGTGTCTTCTTCAATCTCTTTCATAAGTTTTTTATAGTTTTCATCCTATAGGTCTTTTATATCCTTGGTTAGGTTTACTCGTAGGTATTTTATGTTTTTTTTATGCAATTGTGAACGGGATCAGTTTCTTGATTTCTCTTTCTGCTGCTTCATTATTGGTGTATAGGAATGCTCCTGATTTCTGTACATTTATTTTGTACCCTGCAATTTTACTGAATTCATTGATCAGTTCTAGAAGGCTTCTCATGGAGTCAATTGGGTTTTCCATGTAGAGTATCATGTCATCTGCAAAAAGTGAACGCTAGACTTCTTCTTTGCCAATTCTGATGCCTTTTATTTCCTTTTGTTGTCTGATTGCTGCTGCTAGGACTTCCAGCACTATGTTAAACAACAGTGGTGAGAGTGGACACCCCTGTCGTGTTCCTGATATCAGGGGGAAAGCTCTCTGTTTTTCCCCATTGAGGATGATATTAGCTGTGGGCTTTATAGACACATAGACCAATGGATTAGAATAGAGAACCCAAAACTGGGCCCACAAATGTACAGCTAATTAATTTTTGATAAAGCAGGAAAGAGTATACAATGGAAAAAAGACTGCCTCTTTAGTAGGTGGTGCTGGGAGAACTGGACAGCAACACGTAGAAGAATGAAACTTTCTTACACCATACACAAAAATCAATTCAAAATGGCTGAAGGACCTGAATGTGAGACAGGAAACCATCAAAACCCTCGAGGAGAATGTAGGAAACAACCTCCTTGACCTCAACCACAGCAATTTCCTACTTGACACATCCCCAAGGGCAAGGAAAATGAAAGCAAAACTGAACTCTTGGGACTTCATCAAGATAAAAAGCTTCTGCACTGCAAAGGAAACAATCAAGAAAACTAATAAGCAACTGACAGAATGGGAAAAGATAGTTGCAAATGACATATCAGATAAAGAGCTAGTATTCAAAATCTACAAGGAACTAACCAAACTATACACACAGAAAACAAATAACCCAGTAAAGAAATGGGCAGAAGACATGAACAGACACTTCTCCAAAGAGGACATCCAGATGGCCTACAGGCACATGAAATGATGCTCAACACCACTCA
>NC_043702.1:65161038-65182014 GCF_006229205.1 Suricata suricatta
CATCAGGGAATTACAAATCAAAACCACACTGACATATCACCTCACGCCAGTCAGAGTGGCTAAAATGAACAAATCAAGAGACTATAGATGCTGGCGAGGGTGTGGAGAGATGGGCACCCTCCTACACTGTTGGTGGGAATGTAAACTGGTGCAGCTACTCTGGAAAACAGTGTGGAGGCTCCTCAAAAAACTATCAGTAGAACTCTCCTACGACCCAGCCAGCAATAGCACTGCTAGGGATTTACCCAAGGGATACAGAAGTGCTGATGCATAGGGACACATGTACCCCAATGTTCATAGCAGCAATATCAACAATAGCGAAAACATGGAATACGCCTAAATGTCCATCACCTGATGAGTGGATCAAGAAGATGTGGTATATATATACAATGGAGTACTACATGGCAATGAGAAAGAATGAAATATGGCCATTTGTAGGAAAGTGGATGGACCTTGAGGGTGTCATGCTAAGCAAAATAAGTCAGGCGGAGGACAGATACCATATGTTTGTACTCAAAGGTGTAACAGGAGAACAGGAGAAACCTAATGGAGGACCAGGGGGAGGGGAAGAGGGAAAGAGAGTTGGGGAGAGAGAGGGATGCAAAACCTGAGAGAGGACTGAATATTGAAAACAAACCGAGTGTTGAAGGGGGAGGGGGAAGGAGGGAAGGGGGTGATGGTCATGGTGGGGGGCACTTTTGGGGAGAAGCACTGGGTGTTATATGGAAACCAATTTGACAATAAACTATTTAAAAAAATAAGTTTACTTTTTCCCCGTTGAGTTGTCTTACCATCCTTGTTGAAAGTCAGCTGACCATAAATTACAGTGTTTATTTCAAGCCTGATGTGGGGCTTGAACTTCGAACCATGAGATCATGACTAGAGCTGAAATTGGACACTTAGCAGACTGAGCCACCCAAGCATCCCAAGCTGTTACTCTTTTTGGTACTATTGTGAATTACATATTTTATTTCGTATTTTTATTATTCATTGTTAATATGTGGAAGTTCAGTTGATTTTATTTTGTGTTGATATTATATCTTGAAACTTTGCTCCATGAACTTATTAACTCTTTTATAGTGGGTATCTTAGAATTGTCTAAATCTGAGATTATGTCATCTGATACTACTTGTTTTCAGCTAGAAAAACTTCCTTTAGTGTTTCTCATTAGGCAGATTAGCTAGCAAGAAATATTGTTAGTTTTAATTTTCTGGGAATATTTTTATCTCACTTTTAGTTTTAAAAGATAGCTTTGCTGAATATAAGAATCTTGTTTGACATTAACTTTAAGCACTTCATTTTTGTCATTACTTTATGAGTTAATTGTTTCTGAGTAGAAGTTATCTCTTATCTTTGCTGAGGTTCCCTGTACTTCCCCAGTCATTTTTCTCTTACTTCTTTCAAAGTCTTCTCATCTTTTTCTTCCAACACTTTGGCAATGGTGTGTCTGGGTATATATCTCTGAATGTTTATTCTGCTTGGATTTGTTGAGTTTAGTGGATGTATAGATAAATATTTCATTAGATTTTAGAAGTTTTCAGCCATTATTTCTTCCAATATTTTCTTGTGTTCATTTTTCTCCTTTCTGGTTTCCCATTACATGTTTGTTTGGGAAAGCGTCCAACAGTTTTTGAGATCCTTTTTATTTTTATTTGTTATTCTTCTCTCTCTTCTTCAGATTGCACAATCTTGACTAGTCTACCATCAACTTGTCAAATTAGTTCTCTAGCCAGGTCATGTCATCTATTGAGGCCTGTAGTAAATTTTTAATTTTGTTTATTAGACTCTCAACTTTACAATTTCCAATCAGGTCTTTTTTTTTTTTGACATTTACCTCTTTATTCATAAGCTCTGTTTGCTGAGACATTTTATTTTCTTTGTCTTTTATTAGGTTGCGTTTATTTAGTCCTTTGAACATATTTATAACAGCTGCTTTGAAGTTTTTGTCTAACATGTCTGTTATCTGGGCCCCTTCGATTGCTCTGTGCAGGTATCATGCTTTCCTGTTTGTATGAAGGTCTGACAATTTTTTATTGTTTATTTTAAAACTGGCTATGTCACTTCATATATTGTAGAAACTCTGGATATTGATCTCCTATCAGAGGTTATTATTATTATTATTATTATTATTATTTGGTCATTTGCTCATTTGTTTAGTAGCTTGGCTGATTTAATGTTACAGCATACTTTTCCTGCTGGTACAGCCTCTGATGTCTCTACTCATATTTTTTCCCCTTGTTTTTCTTTTTCTCTAGTGTGCAGTGTCTTATGTTCCTGCTCATACTTCCCACCCCACTTACTTATCTTTTATCCTGGCTACCAATGGGGTCTTTCCTGGGTTGCGATAAGACACTTATTGCTCAAAAAATGTGCTTAATTCCGGCTAGCCAGTAAGATTCTCATTGCTTACTGTTAATGTGTATGTGGCTTAAAGGCTGCTATCACCACAGTTCAGGAAGCTCAGGTTCTTATGTCCCATGTTCATCAGGCAACTAATAACATGGACGTTCCCCCTCTTATTTCTTCTGAGAGTGTATAGCCTTGAGCGTGTGCAGTCTTCCAGGATGCTAGGGATGTGTGTGATTTTATTTTTAATACCAATTTTCCAGGAATCTCTCTGGGTCAAAGTAGCTTATTGTTCAGTCATTGTTGGTCAGAGGTTATGCTTAAGCCCCTTTGTGCCAGTGAGCCTTCTGATGTCTGTGTGTATATATGTGTGTGTGTGTGTGTGTGTGTGTGTGTGTGTGTGTGTGTGCACCTGACAGCTTGGGAAGTGCTTTCAGGTCTGCCCTACATCCCTCTGTGATTGCTTATGAGTGTGTGCGCCCTAGTGCATGGGCACAGCCTTCCCAACCTCTTAGAGCTGACTGTGATATCAGGAAAATTCTTCTTCGCTTTCTCTGTTTCTAGTTCTCACCATTAAGCATCTGGCTGCTCTGCCTTTTTAGCCTGTATCATGGAGCTTCGAGTGTGCTCTTAGTTGCTCTCCAGAAAGATCTCCATTGTTTCCAACAATGCCTTTAGTCATAAGGTTCTCTACCGCATTTTGTATAAAGTTAGTGTCTTTAAGCAGAGCTGAAGAACTCTTTTTTCTTATGGCCTATCTGGCCCTTAGCAGAAACCTCACTGCATCAGAACTGGGTGTCGGGACTCATTTTTTATTTTTTTCCTTGAGAGATACTACAGCTTCGCGTGGACCCTGAGAAAAGTTGTAGCAGCTGGTCCCCTCCCATCTTGGACCTCTGCTGGAAGGGTGAACTCAGCAGAGGTGATCCCCTTCCCTGTATTTTCATATTACTGCACACGGGTAAAGCGTCTGCTCTACAAGTGAGGGCTGGATGGAGGACGGGAGTCCTGGTTCTCTCAATGGTGTCTGCCTGGAACTCAGCTTGTGCAACACAGCTGAAAAATAAGAGAAATATAGATAGCCATTCCTCCATTCCCTCTTGGGGTAAAACTATAACCCTTGACTAGGAGCCTGGGGGTAGGTAAGCTCCTATTTTCTCAGTTAAACTTGCCCAGGGTAGAATGTCCAGGGAAGAATTTCCGTAAATGTTGTGGGTGCAGGTAAGGAAATGGGTCATAGCTCAAATGCTACAGACTCTAGATGGTCTTACTGAGTTTTAAATGATTTACCTAAAGGAATGTTTCCTTATCACTATATGCCCTCAGGACTATTTTCAGAGACTTCATATGATTGTTTGTTTTGTATTTTTTTCACCAGTTAAACTGCCATTTGGCTAAGGAACGGATGTGCCAAGCCCCATGCTCTGCCTCCTGGAATGTGCAACTTTTAAAGTATGCCTTTGTTTACAAAGTGATTGTTTATTTAATGACTTCTTTTGCCCATGTAGAATATCATTTAGTTCAATTTGGTTTGTATATAATTTTAGGAGCCCATTGTTTATGCACAGCGAGTTGTTTTCTCCAAGCATCTTTATATTATTTGAATTTAATTTTTGTTTTTAAATTAACTTTATTGGTATTTATCTATCTAGCTGATAAGATACACTATTCAAATTATAGTTTGTCGTGTTTTGACAAAATATGCATAAACAAAATCAAGATACGCAACATTTCCAGCACTCTAAATGCTCCACTGAGGCCCTTTCTGGTCTAAGCCATCTTCCACTAGATCCTCTTTGACCACTTGTTGATTCTTAATATATATTAGACTTTTTTTTTTCCTGAGAATTTTATATATGGGGAGCTTGGGTGGCTCAGTCAGTTAAGTGTCCAATTTCAGCTCAGGTCATGAATTGGGGTTTGTGAGTTTGAACCCCCCCATCAGCACAGAGCCTGAACTCTTGTCAGCACAGAGTTTGAAGTCTGCTTCAGAATCTATGACTCCCTCTCTCTCTGCCCCTCCCCTGCTCATGCGCTGTCTCTCAAAATATAAATGGTAAAAATTTTTAATAAAAAAATTAAAATAAAAATTTATATAAATGGAACAATATACTTTTTGACTTTTTTTCTTTTAGGAGTTTAAAATGTCATTTTAGGGTCATCTGGGTGGCTCAGTTGGTTAAGCATCCAACTTCAGTTCAGGTCATGATCTCACAGTTTTTGGGTTCAAGTCCTGCTTCGGGCTCTGAGCTGCAAGCAGCTTCAGATTCTGTGTCCCCCCCACCCCCTTCTGCCCTACTTCTACTTGTGCTCTCTCTGTGTCTTTCAAAACTGAATAAACATTTAAAAAATTTTTAAATGTCATTTTATTATTAATTGGCTTTCATTGCTCCAGGACATAATTCAATTATAATTATTTAATATCATGTATATAATGAGTTTTTTTCCTCTGGATGCTTTTATGAGTTTCTCTTTTTACCTATCAGTAATTTATTATGATTTGTGTTGTTATTGGAGTTTTCTTTATGTTTATTTTTCTTTGGATCAATTAAACCTGTTGGGTCTGTAGGTTTATTGTTCTCACCAAATTTGAAACATTTTGTCTTACTCAAATATTTTTCTACCACCATTTTTCTGGAATGCTAATTGTACATATGACAGTACATTTTGTTTTGTTTCATAACTCAACAATACACATTAAACTTTTTTCAGGAATTTTATATATGCGGCACTTGTGACTTTATATTTTTTGGTCTTTTGCATTTTTTCCCTATGTCTCAGTTCAGTTGATTTCTATCATTATGTCTTCTAGTACCTGGGTCTATTATTTTGTAGTGTCTAATCTGTTTATTCCATGCAGTACATTTTCATTTAGTATATTTTAAGTTCTAAAAATTTCATTTGCCTTTATATAGCTTCAATATTTCTCCTATGTTCATCATTTCATTTAAAATTATATGAGATCATTATGAATCTGTTTCTTAACTACCCGTTACCCCATTTGGGATGAATATTTTACTACTTCCTTGCAAATCTAGTCATTTTTAATTGGGCCTTGTGACTTACCTTGTTGAGATAGTTTAATGTCTATTTACTTATGTTTTGGCAGTTAGTTATGTTACTTCAGATTAGCTTGATTCTTTTAAGGTTTTCCCCTAAGTTTCTTTAGAAGAAGTCTGGAGTAGTCTTTACTTTAGGGACATTCTAGCCCTTTTCCTATGGTGTAACTCCCCTGAGGTCTAAGGTGAATGTCCCAAGTGTTTAACAAAATCTCTCTATTTTTACTGGTGGAAATTTGAAAGTCTTCTAGTCTTGTGATCTCTGGGAATTATTCTTACCTTATGCACGCACAACTTAGTGGTTAGCCAAAGTCTCAGGAAGATCCCTATACAAATTTCTGGAGCTCTTCCTCTGACTACTCCCTCTTCTTCAACAGTTTCGCCCTGAAAAGTAAAGGTTCCCCAAGCACAAACTCTCTTTTCAATTTAATGAGACTGCTGAATTCTGCTTGGGTTTTCCCTCCTTGCACCATGTTTCAGGCATAATAGTTAGTTGAACAGTGTGGAGATCCTCTCATTTATTTCTCCTTTTTCAGTGATCATAGTCCTTAATCTTCTCTTATCCATGTTTAAAAAGAGCTGGTTCATATATATTCTTCAGTGGAAGGGCACATTTTGATCTTTGAATTACGTACCTTATAATCTAGAAAGGCAGCATATCTTCGGCAAGACTAGTGAATAATTATAGGATGTGACTAAAAAGTAGCATTAAAGATGATGACATTTCTTTGGCATTATCAAGATTTATATGAATAAGATACACGGTAGACCATGAATCAAAAAGTTTCATAGAATTTATAAAATTCATTAAAAATAATTGTTTTGTAACCATATGTAAATACTGTGCTCAAAATACTATACATTTTACAAGTTTTATTCCATTTAATAGTTTTACAACTCTTTCAAAAAAGAGATTATTAGAATTGCTAGAGGTAGTGAGTTTTAGGCCCAGAAATACTAAGTAATAAAACTAAAATTAAACAAAACCTAATTAAGATAAAGACTGATTATGAATCGATGCAGATCTTTCTGATACAACATCCATAATATTTTATTCCTCCCTTTCATCCCACATTTAAAGTACCTCTATTCTTGGGGTACCTGCATGGCTCAGTCAGTTGAGTGTCCAGCTCTTGGTTCAGGTCATGATTTCATGGTTCATGGGATTAAGCCCCATACCTTGCTCTGGTATGACAGCACGGGGCCTGTTTGGGATTCTCTCTCACTTTCTCTCTCTCTTACTTCTCTCTCTCATTCTCTCTCTCTCTTTCTCTCTCTCTTTGCCCTTCCACTACTTATACACACACTCTCTTTCTCAAAATAAATAAAAACTTTAAAAAATAAGGTACGTATTCTTGATTAGATCATGTTTGATTGATGGATAGTACCACCTGCACATGTCAGCTATAAATGGAACTTACAATAACAGAGAAACAAATAGTCACAACACTTTGGATAAACAACTAGAAGAGGCTAATCCTGTGATGATGGAGGTTTAGTGGATGCACTAATGAAGCTGCTTCTGATGCCATTTGGTAAACTGAGTTACTGAATTATACATGCTCTTTACTAATTGAACACTTAATTACCTTAGGAGAATCTTGAAATAAAAACCCTGGACTGAAAATGACATAGTATAGCTAGTATTATAACTACAGGCCCAAAGTAGAAGACAGATTTATTCTTATTTAAAGCCTTGATTAGCAGTGCCTGGCTGGCTCAGTTAGAAGAGCATGAGACTCTTGATGAGGTTCATGAGTTCGAGCACCATGTTGGGTGTAGAGATTACTAACAAAAATAAAGAAAAAAATACCTGATTAAATTACCTAGCTCATACAACAAAAATAATAAAAGCACAACTTTTTAGGTTTTAGGAATAATGGAAATCTATTCTGCTCTCCTAATTTTACAGGGGATACCTCTAATTCCCAGCACTTAATGGCTTGTATGAGGCTGTACAGTCAGCTGTTGGCTTAGCTGAGAATAAAACCAGGACATAGAACTTACATCAATGATATAACTTATGAACTGAGACAAATTCAATGAAATAAATACAGAAGACAGATAATTAATTACATCTCAGATAAAACCATCAGGAAAACAAAACAAAACTGCCGCTTCACTGTCAGAATCCTCTTGTAGCTTTAAGAGTACGTAAAATACATGGGTCTTAACTAGAGAGTGGCTGGGACGCATCATGTATCATTCAATTTCTGAGGACAAAAATGTCTCAGAATATTATGTAGAGTTGGTTTAAGATTCATTTATACATGGATGCTGATATTGCTTCGGGAAGTGAGATTTCATTTAGCTTTGAAAGCTGAGACTGATTTAAAGCTGGCATCTCTAAATGGAAGAAAACAAGAGCATGCATTTCTAATGATGGCTCTTCTGAGAAGGGATAATGCAGCCTCTCTTTTACCTGAAGCCTTAATACTAAAATTCCACACAAGATTGGGAGGGGCAGGGAAGGAAGTGTTTGGGTTACAAATACATATTTTAAGTATGATGATGCTAAATATGAGGGTTTTTTTTCATTGAGGACCACTTCCTTTGTTTTTGTCACTTGCTATAAGAAGCTACAGGTTCATTTTGTATTGTCATTGCCATAGCCTTATAATCAACCATTTCTCTAAGGAATACTGGTTATCTTTTATAGGAGAATAGGATTTAGAAACCAAGATCTGGGTGTTCACTGCTACTGGGGTGTCACTGCTTCTAGGCTTATCAGTATATAGAGTATATTGTTCCTACAATACACTGGCTTATGTGTACACACAATCAATATGTATTTAAAAATCTTTTTAATGTTTTTATTATTTTTTTGAGAGAGAAACAGAGTGAAGCAGAGGAGAGGTAGAGAGAGAGAGGGAGACACAGAATCCGAAGCAGGCTCCAGGCTCCAAGCTGTTAGTACAGAGCCCAACGTGGAGTTTGAACTCATGAACTATGAGATCATGACCTGAGCCAAAGTCAGACACTTCACTGACTGAGCCACCCAGGCAACCCTATATTTTTGGGTCTAACTATCTCTATATATTTAAAAATGAAAATAAGTTCATGCTGATATTGTTAACTCTAATCTAGAACTCTAGGTGTCAATCTAACCTAACTTTTGGTTTATTTATTTATTTATTTTGAGATCTAAAAACTTTTTTTTAGTTGATATAAGTTGTCCAAAGATCAGTAAAGTCATAGGAGATCTAAAACTACTACCATCTATCTTGATGTTGATATTTATATATGGTATCCTAAAGCTGAAGAATACACATTCTTTACAAGTGCACGTGGCATGTTTGCCAATATAGACAATATGCTTGACCATAGAACAAGCTATAATAAAATTATAAGGCTTGAAGCCATACAGAATATTATGTGCTCTTTTAACATGATGGAATTAAGTAGATGTTTCTAACAATAAAAGATCTAGAGTATTCTCAACTGTTGGAAATTAACCGACACATTTTTAAGTACTCCATGGGTCAAAAAAGGATTTAGAAACTTGGAATGACTATCTATATTTCAAATATATATAAATATATATTTTTCAAATTTGTTCAAGCTTTATTTTTTAGATACCTTTGCCCTGGATTTCTAGTTATATTGCATGGTGTTCAGAAAATATGGTCCATATCATGTCAACATTTTGTCCTATGTTGAGATATGTTTTTGAATCCCCATATGTTCAGTTTTCATAAATGTTATATGTGTGCTTGAAAAGAATGTGTTTCTAAGTTTTATGTGCCACATTATGTATATGGACATATAAAGAATCATTTTATGTGTGTTGTTCTGTATATAGTTTTCTTATAGCTCTCTTTTTAAAACTTTCCTTCAAGATTTTTGTGACTCCTGAATGTGAGAATTCTTATCTTTGAATTATGGAAATGTCTCAGCTACTATCTCTTCAAAATATTGCCTTTCTTACATCTTTCTCTTCACTCCTTCTGGAACTTTTTTCAAGTGTTTATTTAAATTCCAGTTACTTAACATATAGTGTAATATTAGTTTCAAGTATAGAATTTAGTGATTCATTACCTACATACTTACATATAAGACCCCTCAGTACAAGTGCCTTCCTTAATACCCATCACACATTTAACCCATCCCTTGACTCACCCCCCATCCAGAAATTCTTAGTTTGTTCTCTATAGTTAGTCTTATTAATAGTTTGCATCTGTCTCTTTTTCCCCCCTCCATGTTCATTTTTTTATTTCTTAAATTCCACATATGAATAAATTCTATGGTATTTGTTTTTCTCTGGTTGAGTTATTTTTCTAAGCATAATCCTGTCTAGCTCTATCCATGTTTTTGCAAATGGCAAGATTTTATTCTTTTTTATGACCGAGTAATATTACATTGTATGTTTTTATGTAAGTGTGTGTGGTGTGTATACACACACATCTTTATCAACTCATAAGTAGATGGACATTTGGCCATTGTGGATAATGTTGCTATAAACATCATGGTGCATGTATCTTTCCAAACGAGTATTTTTGTATTTTTTGGGTAAATACTAGTAGTGCAATTGCTGAGTCATCAAGTAGCTCTAATTTGACTTTTTGATGAGGCTCCATACTGTTTTCAAGTTTGCATCCTTACCACTGATGTAAGAGGGTTCCCTCTTTTTCACATCCTCACCAACAATTGTTTCCTATGTTGTTAATTTTAGCCATTCTGACAAGTGTGAGATGGTATCTCATTATAATTTTGAATTTTATTTCCCTGATGATGTGTGATGTTGAGCATCTTTTCATGTGTCTGTTAGCCATTTGTATATCTTCTTTGGAAAAATGTCTATTCATGTCTTCTGCCCATTTTTAAACTAGATTATTTGTTTGAGTTTGGTAAGTTTTTATAGATTTTGGATATCAACACTTTATCATATATGTGATTTGCAAATATCTTTTCCCATCCCGAAGGTTGCCTTTAGTTCGTTGATTATTTCCTTTGCTGCACAGAAGGTTTTTATCTTGAAGTCCCAATTGTTCATTTTTGCTTTTGTTTCTCTTGTCTTTGGAGACATGTCTAGTAAGAAGTTTCTATGACTGATGTCAAAGAGGTTATGGCCTGTGTTCTCCTCTAGGATTTTGATGGTTTTCTGTCTCACATTTAGATGTTTCATCCATTTTGAATTTATTTTTGTGTATGGTATAAGAAAGTGGTCCAGTTCTATTCTTCTGAATGTCACTGTCCAGTTTTCCAAACACCACTTATGGAAAAAAAGAGACATTTTTCTATTGGATATTCTTTCCTGTCTTTCTATGACAGTCAGAAACCTGGCTCATATGATCTACAATCTTTTTACATATATCCTCAACTTTACTACACATGTAAATTAATTTTAGGTTTGTTAGCCATTCTTCTATGAGTATCACATTTACTCATTACTAATTGGAGGACAGTGTTTATGTAAAGTTCTTTTTGTCTTCATACTTATAGTTTCTATTCAATCATTTTTTCCCAAAAGTTACTTAATTAATGTCCCTTTTTCTCCACCTTCTTCACTGAGATTATTTCATAAATTGTAATACAGTTAATTTCACATGGTACAGTTTGTATTTTATCTTGAGATCCAGCCCAAATCCTGGTTTATTTTACTTAAATTTATATGTAGTAAAGATCACTGTTCTGTGGGTTTTGACAAATGCATAATTACATGTTCTCCTACTCAGTGCCATTCAAAAAAGAGCTCATCACACTAAAAATTTTAATGTAAGATCTTTTTGTATTCATCTTTTCCCAACCCTCAGTTCTGGCAACCACTAGTCTTTTCCCATCTTTATAATTTTATTTTTAATAATTTTATATAAATGGAATTATACAATATGTAAACTTTCTAGGCCTGGCTTCATTTAGAATAATGCATTGAAGATTCATCTATGTTGTTGCAGAAGGTTGTTCTTTTTTTTTTCAATTGTTGCTGAGTAGTATAATGTTGTATAAACATACCCTGGTTTATTTACCTAGTAACTTATCAAAGCATATTTTTGTTATATCCAATGACTTAGTATATTCAGGCTGCTATAACAAAATACCACAGACTAGGTGGCTTATAAGCAGTAGAATTTACTTGTCATAGTTCTGGAAGCTGGGAGTCTGTAATCAGGAACAGCATGGTTAGATAAAGGCCTTCTTTTAGGTCATAAACTCCTTGTGTGCCCTCCATGGTGGAAGGGATGTGGGGGTCTTTCTACAGTGTCTTGTAAAAGGGGACTAATTTTATTCATGACAGCTCTAGTCTAATAATCTGATCACTTGCAAAGGCTCCACATCCTAATAGCATCACAATGGGAATTAGGATTTCAAAATATGAATTTAGGGGGAGAGACATAAACATTCACACCATAGCATCAAGTTTTTGTTGATTATGAATGAAGTTACTATAAACACTCACATACAGATTTTTGTTTGAACCTAGGTTTTCCATTTACTTGGTTAAGTATCTAGGAGTGTGAACAGTATAGAGCTGGGCCATATGTTAAGTGCAAGTTTAACTTTATATAAAATTACGATACTATTTTCTAAAGTGTCCATACCATGTTACGTTTCCACCAGTAATGAATGAAAGCTCCTATTTTTCTGCATCCTTGCCAAGTTGTTATTGTTTGTTTCTGTGTGTTTGCCATTCTAGTGGGTATTTCATTCTAGTTTTAGTCTGCATTTTCTAAACGACAGATGAGACTGATATGTGTTCAAATATTTTTGGGGAGTATCAGCTCTATTGAAATGTAATTCATATAACATAAAATTAACTCATTTAAGAAGTACAATTAATTTTTTGGTATATCTCCAAATTATGAAACTGTCTACACAATCAGTTTTAGAACATTATAATCATGCCAGAGGGAAGCCCTTGACCCTTAAGCAGTCACCCTTCTCCAACTTTCCTTCTGAATCTCCCAGCCCTAGACAACTCTAATCTACCTTTTGTCTCTGTATATTTGCCTATTCTGGATATTTCATTTAAATGAAATCATACAATATGTTGTCTTTTGCGATTTGCTTCTTTCACTTAGCATAATGTTTTCAAGGTTCATCTATGCTGTAGCACATATCAGTAACTCATTCTGATTTGCAAATATTTTTTCCTATTCTGTGGGTTGTTTTTTCACTTTCTTCATGTATCCATTGAAGTAAAAATGTCTTGAATTTTGATTAGTTATGATCTATCTTTTTTATTTTTGTTGTTTATCCTTGTGGTGTCTTATTAAAACCACAGCCTGGGTGCCTGGGAGGCTCAGCTGGTTAAGCGTCTGACTCTTGGTTTCAGTTTAGGTCATGATCTCGCAGTTCATGAGTTCAAGTTCCGTATCAGGCTCTGCACAGATGGCGTGGAACCTCCTTGGGATTCTCTCTCTGTCTTGAAATAAATAAACTTAAAAAAAATGCCTATACCAAGGTCATGATAATTTAAGCCTGTTTGCTACTAAATATTTCATAATTTTACAGTTATGTCTATGATCCATTTGAAGTTGCTTTTCTATGTAATATGAAGGATGAGTCCATAGTGATTCTTTTGCATTGGGCCATGTAAGTTTAGTGCTATTTCCCTCACATTGTGAAGCCTCCTGGGATGACAGTGGCATTAGTAGGGCTCTCTCAACTGTTTCTTTCCCTAATCACTCAGTGGAACTGTTGCCTTGTTACTAATATACCCAGCTATTGAGCTCTATTATTAATTGCAGCTGATTTCTCTGTTGTTTTCAGCTACGTCCTAGGATGTCCTTTCCTCCATAATCTGATCCAAATATTTTCAAGATTACTTTTTGACATTATTCTGAGGCTTATCAGGAGGACTCTTCTTAGCTATCTCTTTTTTTTTTAACTTCTCTGTGTTAAGTTAATGAGCCTTCGGTTTAGCTTCTTGCTCTTCTGAAGCCACCGGCCTCCTCTTAATTAGTTACCACTAAAATAGTCATTGTTTTTGAAAGGTATGAATTTTCCCATGTTCTATTTTATTTTATTTTTTAAAAATTATTTTTTCATGTTTATTTATTTTTGAGAGAGAGACAGTGAGAGATTGAGAGAATGCACAAGCGAGAAGGGGAGGGGCAAAGAGAGATGGAGACACAGAATCTGAACAGGCTCCAGGCTCTGCACTGTCAGCACAGAGCCCAGTACAGGGCACGAACTCACCAACTGTGAATTCATGACTTGAGCCAAAGTCAGAAGCTCAACTGACTGAGCCACCCAGGTGCCTCTCCCATGCTCTATTTTAAATAAGGCCATTTCCTTGGAGGAGGGCTTTGGAGCTTTCTGTTATTTATGGCCTGCTTCTCTCCCAGGGCAAAACCTCAGAACTACCACTCTGTGTCAGAGGGCAAGGACAGAGGCAGGCTTCCTAGGGTATGACACTGCTGTTTTATAACCAACATGCTGGGCAGAGGCAGTAGCTTCTCTTTCTCTTGGTTTACCTCTCCCAGTGTGAGTTCTTTATCCTATGAGTGAGCTGGGATGATGGTGTTCAGGTCCCCAGGTTTTTCAGCCTCTCATGCCTGGGGTAAGCTATCAGTCTACAAGCGTGGCCTGGATGGAAGAAGGGAACTCCTGACTTCCTGGCTGCACCCATCCTGAATTTAGCTTTTGCAACATGTGTCTAGGGTGGGTGCAAAATGCTTGTGCCCTGTACCTCCTCCGGTGACATTGTGCTTCTTGACTGGGGGCTGGGGGAGGATACCCCTGCATTCATACATGAACATTCCCAGAATGGAGAAAGTGAGTCATGGTTCAAATACCAGACTCTGTTCTTATCAAATTTTAGTAGATTTTCTTGTGCGTAAACATTTGTTCATTTGCTGTATGCCCCTAGTACAATTTCCAGAGACATTAAATGATTGTTTCTTTAAATAATTTTCATAAGGTATGGTTGTTTCAGTCGGAAATGAGTCCAGAGAGCTTCTTACACTGTGAGAGTGCATGATTCTCTTCAATGTGTTTGCCCAGCTTTTTAATTGGGTGTTTAATTATTTTTGAGCTTTAGGAAGTTTTTATATATTCTGTATAAAAATCTTTTATTATATACATTATTTGAAAATACTTTTTCTAGTCTATGGCTTGTCTTTTCATTCTTTTAATAGAGTATGGGCTTCATATATAATGTCCAATTTGTCAATTATTTGCACGGGTTATGATTACAATCTGAAAATTCATAATCCAACCCAAGATCATGCAGATTCTCTCCAATATTTCCTTTTAGAAGTTTAATTGTTTTACACTGGATGGAATTTTTAATGAGTTGTGAGGATGCATCAGTTTATTACATTTTATTTTTGGATCCTTAATTATTTCATCATCATCTGTTGAAAAGACAAAACTTTTGCCCTCTGTCGTATTACCTTTGTACTTTTTCAAATATCAGTGTGGGCCTATTTATAACTGGGCTGTTTCATTGATGTATTTTTCTGTCCTTTTAAAATATCATACCTTTTTAAATAAATCTTGAAAATGGTCACAGATCCTGCACATATTTGGCTAGTGCTTATTTTTTTTGAGTTACATTTATATTGTATTGTTTTATTTCAAATTCTAAATGTTCATTGTTAATATATAGGAATATGATTAAATTTTGTGTACTTGTACACTGAGACCTTGGTAATCAAGATCTAATCACTTTGCAAAACATACTTATTATAGTACAAGGAACTTTGATAGATTTTTCTTGAATTTTCTAAGAGATTTCAGATTGTCATTGATGACATTGATAGATATGACACAAAGGAAACAATTTTGCATTTCAATCACAAGAATAATAATAGACTTATGTAGTGTGAGGTGCCTTTTGGGATGTTTATGCAGACATTTTCAATGCACACTGAAAATCCTGGCCTAGAACACATTAAGGACATATGATTTGGAGATACCAATTTGGCAATTTATCAGCATAGAATGCTAACTAAACATATGGAGATTAATGAGAGCAATATAATGTGGAAAATACAAAAGGATTTCTGAAAACAGGTAATAATTTGTTCTCATTTTGACCTTTTAAAACACCTGTCAACAGTCGTTTTGCATAACTGCTTAAAGTTAGAAGACAGACAGTGGAGCAGTATTGCTCTGCATTGTCTTAGTATCTGCCCTTACTAACAAGGTGTGCAGAAGAAAGCATAATAGGTCTGAGACTTCTATCTGTAGAAAGGCCTGCTTGCAAGATTAACCTGGCTGGTGTCTGGGAACTTGGATTTGGAGGGTTTCCACCATCTCCTGATAAGAAGGGCTCACTGTACCTAAACTCTGTACAAACAACATACTTTATGCTGAACACTTGCTTTCCTTCTGGGAATCGGAAATTTTGGTACATGTTGGGCAGAAGGTGCCTACATGACAAACCCCCACTCTAAACCTGGCACTGAGTAATGAGCTTACCTGGTAGATGACAGTTCATGTCTCTTATCACAACTTGCATTACGGAGGAATTAAGTGCATCTAATAAGACTCTAGTGGGACAGGACTTCTGGAAGCTTGCTCCTGTTTTCCTGTGGACTTTGCCTCATGAGTCTTTCCCATTGCCTTTCTCATTTTGCTTTTCATTTTTTAATGTAATAAATCATAACCATGAGTATGACTATATGGTAAGTGCTTTGAGTCTTCCTAATAAGTCTTGGACCTTTTGGGGAACAGGTTTGAGGACCTCTGATACAGAAAGCTGTGTCAATTAATTATCATTATTTTGTACGTGCCATATATATTGAGTGGCTTTCGGAGTTTTCTCCTTATATTTGAGTTCTACAGGTTGTTATAATATTCTTACATATGAGTTTTTCTGAATTTATCTTACCACTTGCTGCACCTTTTCAGTTGGAGTTTGTGGCTGCCCCATTGCTAGTTATTCATTTCTTTGCCAATATTTCTTTAAAAGCTGCCTCTCTGTTATGCTGTCAGATGGATTCTGGAGCTTCGGCGCTATGTCCTTATTTCCTACTTTCCGTCTCATATTTTAGTGTCCTTCTCCCCTCTATGAACTGAATTCTGAAAGCTGTCTTCAGTTCTTTCTCCTAATTTGCAAGTTCTTTATTTAATTGTGGCTTAATCACTAATAGACCATATTTATTGATTTTTAAAATATAAGTGGTTATGTTTTTATTTACTAAGACTCTTGCTTATTTTTTTCCCTATATCCTTACTTTTTTTTCTTACACAATTTTTCTTTTCCTGGTACATGAGTGTTACTTCTCACTCTACTTATTTGAGGATTACTATACTTATTTTAAAGTTCAGATTAATCTAATTACATCAACTCTTCAGGTATAAATTCTCCTGTTTGGAAATGGCATTCTTCACGTGTTCTATAAGTGCTTTCTGTGGGTTTATCTTCTTTGTGAATCCCTGGAAATGGGAGGTTTCTCATCTTGAGAAGTAGAGGCCTCTTGGAATAGTGTTTTACGTGTTGCTCTCCTTGGGCTCTGGAGGCTTACTTTGCTTTTAAAGAGGTCTATACTGGGTGGATACCATGAATTCAGGCTCAGCACCCTCAAAATGCAGACTTGAGTTCTGGTTTGTGGCATTCATCTCTACACAGTCAACGTTAGTGGCTTATTCCAGCAGTGACTTCCTGCCCCAGTTTTCAGGCATCCATATGTTCTGCAGTCTTGCCTCCCTAACATGCAAGGGGCCAATAGTTTTGGCTTTTTCTCTTTAATTGTCCATAATTTTGGCTTCTTCTCAGAAAAATTGAAGTGCTGTGGTTACTACCTAGTCCTAACACTCCCTAGGCAATCCCATTAACTTGCTACTTCTGTGAATTCTCTCTCAGATTCTGGCGCTTGTAAACGTATTTCCCATACTTATTTATGTTGTCAAATATTTCAATTAATTTTGGGTAGTAAGGGGAATTACAGTGTGCGCTCCTTCCTTAGTCAACAACGTGGACCCAGAAGTTCAGACTGGATGTGCTTATGACATAGATCAAATAGGGAGTCATTTGTTGTCATAAAGCACAGTATATTTGCTGCAAACTTACCAAAATACAGAATTAATCTTTTTTTTTTAAATGTTTTATTTATTTTTGAGAGAGAGACAGCATGAACAGGGGAGGGTGAGAGAGAGAGGGAGACACAGAATCAGAAGACAGCCTCCAGGCTCTGAGCTAGCTGTCAGCACAGAGCCCGACGCGGGGCCTGAACCCGCGAACCACGAGATCAAGACCTGAGCCAAAGTCGGACATTTAACTGACTGAGCCACCCAGGAGCCCCGGAATTAATCTTTATAAAAACTAACTAGATAACTGATTTAGACTTACAATCCTGGGTATGGATTATTCCAGATAAAGTTGGTTTCAACTTCTTGTCCAACTCCTCCACCCACACTGCCCCAAATAATACTATAATATTGACAATGTTGGGTTGTCACTGAAAATTGTCTTTTATATGTGGTTATTTACCTTGGTTGCAGCCATCTGAAGCTTTGCTTTGGGAGATGTTTATCGCTTTAAACTACTTCTACACCTTTTGTTCATCTTCCCGATAGGTGGCTGCACAAGAAGGGCATTTGTTGTAAGATTTTTTCTCCCAGTATCATCATTTTTCATGGCCTTGTGCCACTTGGCACATAACACAGGAACTAGTGAATGACCCAATGTTTTAACTGTCAGTCACCATGAACTACTTTACGAAACAGGCTTAACAGCTCATAAACTGAAAGCAATCCTGTTTACTGCCATCTCTAGATTCATAGATTGTTTGCAGGCTGTTACAGTTCTAGCAACACTTAGGGGCCAAGCACCCAAAGTACTTTATGTATTTCTTGATGTCTCTTAAGAAGGGCTGGTCTTGTGAGCATTCTTGTATTTTTTTTTTATCTAATATAATAGGATTAGACCTTGGGGTGACTATATCAGAACTACTGACAGTTTTTACAACATGCTGTGCATGAATATGTCTACCACATCTAGAAACTTAGAAGAGGAGAAATAGTACCACAGAAACAGTTTTGAAGATGAGTAAATTGATTTGCTACTTTTTTTAAGAGTCTATCAATGTAGGTTAATTGACGTTTTCTTTGCTTTGTCTTATTGGCCCGTCAGCACTTTTTTCTCTTCATCTTGAATTGCTTTACTTTCTGCTGAAGGTAGATGTATATTCTGAAAATAAAGTTGAATCTATTAAAGTGGCTAACATATAGTGATGTCCCTGTTTTGTAAATTGAGTTCAGATATAGGCTATCTATCTGTTTGGCAGCAAGAGAAGTAGCTTTTGGTCTGAATTTTACTGTTTGAGATGTTAGAGTTGTCTTCGAAGGTGGATAGGGGTCAGGGTAGTATCAGATTCACACATTACTGTCTTTACTGAATTTATATGAATGACCTCCTTTGAAGACTGAGGAATCCAACACAAGTATGCATACGGCTCTTTTCAGACAGCGAATACTACTTTCACCTCTTTTTATTGTAAAAGATGTTATCTTTGTTGACATATACTGATTTTTTAAAAGTTTGAAGAAAAGCTATAATATTGTGGGAGAGAATTGGGAATCACAGAGTGTAAGAAGTGAGTATAGTTTCAAAATTCGCAAGATGAAAAATTAGGAATTTCTTCTTGATGTATAAGATCATTTGGTTAGGTTCCAAATAAAATTCTGCCTGAGGAAGTCACTGGTGTTAGTATTTAATATTACAGCACCCTTGAGGGGAAGATAAGTATTATTGTCCCTTTCTTATGGAAACAAAGAAGGAAATGACTCCTGTGGCAACACTAACATTGGTAGATATAAGTGTTAATGTTGAGAAATATTCAACTTCTGTTCCTAAACTATAATTACTACCACATAGGTAAGGCAAAAACTAGCTAAGCAACCATGTGCTTCAAGGGAATCAGTTACATATAATATATCAAAAACCAAGCTTTGCACACTGGAAAAAGAAAAAAAAAAGCAGAAATTAAGTTTATTGCCAGGCTTTCAACCTGCAAACTGGGAAACTCAAGGTTACAGGAGCAATTAGTTCCGAATTGTTCACAGACTAAGGGATTGTTAGGGGATAAAGGATTGGCTGGTGGCCTCTACTAATTTCTGAGAAGAGCAGTACATTCCCATAACCTATAATTTCTATAAGGTTAGGTTAAGTTTCCTTTATGAGCCTACATTGACCATCTCCATTTTGTCCTTGACATAAGTGACTCCATTTTGGTTTGATTCTACAAATGTAAATGTTAAATATATATATATATATACATATATATATATGTGTATATATAATGTTAAATATATATATTTTCATTTTATATTTAATTTCAAGCTTAGCTAAGAATTTTAGTCTTTTGAAATTAAAAATAAATTTGGAGTATGTGAACTCCATAAGTTTCACATACTTATATCCATGGAGATAATTTTCTTCTTATGAACAATGTCTCTTATGAAAAAAAGTCAACTTATTTCTCATATAAGGTGTTAACAACTCCATGAGTTTATCCCATAGCAGCTGGACATTTTAAAGGATTAATGGGACTTAAAGCTCAGTATTCAATTGATTTCAATTCCCTGTAATTATCCTGTCGACTTTATCTCTAATGAATTCTGTGCCTCAAACATCTTAAGTAAAGTGGCTAACATATGGTGTAGTCAGTGAGCGGATCACTGAGGGCACAGATCCAACTTTACATAAGCATGTTTCCATTTTCCTTCCTTCCTTCATTCCTTCCTTCCGTCCTTCCTTTCTTTTTTCGCCAGAAAATTCCTGGTACACTTTGTAGAAGAAGTTGACTATCAGCACTGATATATAGGATAATATGTATGAGTAAAATAAGTGAACTTTGTAATACTATTATATGAGTGTACACACACACACACACACACAAGCATACTCTTATTTAAAACTGTTTTTTTTTACATTATTTAAAGTGATAAATCTGTGTATAAAGGAGCTCTAATATTATACTGAGAAGATTTAAAAAATAAGATATTGGTTTCTCTAAAGCATTTGTCTTGTTATCTACAAAAGCTGCTTTTAAATGTTTATCATTTTCTTTTGACCTGTCACAATTATTTCTTTCTGAGACTAAAATCCAGACATTTAGTAACATGATAGAAAAGAAAGAACAAGTGGCTTTTTCCCCTAAACTGGACTATCGGGGGTCTTCTTCCTCATTGATACCATTTTGCATGACGTATCACCATATTTTAGACCACTCTGTTTAAAGGCAATCCCTTTCAGTTCATTTTCAGCATTCAATAGTCTCTCAAGTTTTGCATCCCTCTCCCCAACTCTCTTTCCCTCTTCCCCTCCCCCTGGTCCTCCATTAGGTTTCTCCTGTTCTCCTGTACACCTATGAGTGCAAACATATGGTTTCTGTCCTTCTCTGCCTGACTTATTTCGCTTAGCATGACACCCTCGAGGTCCATCCACTTTCCTACAAATGGCCAGATTTCCTTCTTTCTCATTGCCATGTAGTACTCCATTGTGTATATATACCACATCTTCTTGATCCACTCATCAGGTGATGGACATTTAGGCTTATTCCATGTTTTGGCTATTGTTGACATTGCTGCTATGAACACTGGGGTACATGTGCTCCTATGCATTAGCATTTCTGTATCTCTTGGGTAAATCCCTAGCAATGCTATTACTGGGTCATAA
>NC_043702.1:65182114-65210011 GCF_006229205.1 Suricata suricatta
GTTGAAGGGGAAGGGGGAGGGGGAAAAGAGGTGGTGGTGATGGAGGAGGGCACTTATGGGGAAGAGCACTGGGTGTTGCATGGAAACCAATTTGACAATAAACTATTAAAAAAATAAAAATAAAAATAAATAAAATAAATAAATAAAAATAAATAAAAAAAGGAGTAAAATTCATTCTGTTACTGTGCTATAAATGTCACAGATGTCCACTATTATTTCTTGCTCTATATTTGTATATGAAGACACACCCTCTGCCTAGAATTTCAGTTTTAAATGAGTCTATAGTATTGTCTAAATTCTGTAGGTTACCTATTTACCATCTATAAAAAACAGTTCCAAGGGGAAAATGTAATTATGAAATGTGCTACCTATTAAAAAATAAAAAGCTTCCATTAAACCCAGAATTAAACCCCCCCAAAAAATAAAGGCAATCCCTTAATTACCTTTTATTTACCTTTGCATTTTTGCCAATATATATTGTTTGCATGTATATAACTCTACATATAATTTTTCCCTACATGTGTCTCTGCTTTTGAATGCAAGATTCTGATGTTAGGAAGTGGTATAATTTTTCCCTTTTGTCCTAATCTGCATCCAGGAATCTTCAACTCAGTTGGTGCTCCATTAATTTTATTCCAATTAAATTTAACATTGCTCTTGAGTAGTGTTGTCATTTCCAATGTCACCATCATTAATTATACAGCTAACATTCATGTGCTGCTGTGCTGTGAAGGTTTCTCAGGAGTTGCACATGCATTATCTCATTTAATTTTCTTTTTTTTTCTTTAAAGCAAAAATTTTTTTTTGAGAGACAGAGAGAGACAGTGAGAGCAGGGGAGGGTCAGAGAGAGAGGGAGACACAGAATCTGAAGCAGATTCTGAAGCAGCCTCCAGGCTCTGAGCTGTCAGCACAGAGCCTGACGTGGGGCTCAAACCCATGAACCATGAGATCATGACCTGAGCTGAAGCTGGACGCTTAACTGACTGAGCCACCGAGATGCCCCTCATTTAATTTTCAAAGCAACCCAGTGAACTAAGCATTTCAAGGATGAATACATTTGGCTGTGTTCCGTTGGCTAATCTGCAATGCTGTAATCGTGTACCATCTGTGGATGGAGTGAAAACCATTCTGTGAAATCAACCAGATCATTGATGTTCTTACTATTAATTTTATGATGTACTGTCATATGAGAAAATGAAATACACAATTGCTGATGAAACCAGGGAGAATAAAGAATATTATGTAATAGAGATTTTTTATATTTCAATATTTGACCACAAATCTCGAAAAAGGAAATTATTTTAAATTAAATACTAATATTTATGATGAGCTTATAAAATAATCTCATAGACCTAAATATTCCAAATTTCATAACAGGATTTTTAAATATTAAGAAAAGCCTGTTTGGTTTAACCATCTCAAACCATAATTTACACAGTATAATCATGGCTTTCAGATCAAATTAAATATATATGTGCGTGTATAATTTTTTTTGTGCAAATTTCTGAATAATATGACTTTTTAAATAGAATACTGTATGTTACCCATTCTTTGCATTAATCAAATGGTTTGGATTCATCCCTGTTACTAGTTTAGATAAAGCCTCTAAACAAATGGAGAATATCTGAAAAAGAAAACTGAAATTTGACTAACAAAAATGATTACCACTAATTTTTTCAGAAAAAGATTAGGTCCTGTTTTCATTGGCCATTCAGTTGTAATAACCATCAGTTGTAATAACCATTCTTTCTCTATTATTGACCATGTATTAACTGTGCAAACATTTACTTGTTCACAATACAGAGCATTTTCTTTGATTTAAATCTTTATATAATAATTCAATTTTAATCCTATTTTTCATAAACATGAATTTATTATGTGATAGTTTTATTTTACAATCTTATCATTTATATTCAGATTATATTCAGAACATAACATGTATGATAACAATTTTATAAAATACAGAAAGCTATAAAAAGTGTGCTACAATTCTAGACAGAGGGTTAATTTCTATTAGCATTTTTTTCTTACACACATGTGTACATGTATACTTGTATACGTACCTATGTATTTAAAACATAAATAGTACTTTATTTAAGAAATTTATGTTTTTAAAGCTGTTTTAGTTTCATAGCAAAATTGAGCAGAAAGTAGAGACATTTCCCCTCTACTCACTGCACCCCCCCAGGTACAATCTCTTCCCTGTCACACTTGTCACCAGAGTGCTACCTGTGTACCAACCAACAAACTTACACTGGCACAGCATTACCACCCAAAGTCTACTGTTTACATAGTGTTCATCTAGGTGTTGCACATTCTATGAATTGTGACAAATGTATAAGGATATGTATCTACAATGATTGTGTCCCAAAGATTAATATAAAATTACATAATATTGTATCTAAGTATTATTTCTCCATTTTTTTATCATATAAGATTTATTTGGGTATTGTTGGACACTTAAGTAGTCAATTTTTTCTTTTATTGCGCTGATAGATAGTTCTTTTATGAAAATTTTTATGCATTTTTTTAAAAAATAGGATTTTTCTTAGCACACATTACAGATGTTGAGGTCTGTATTTTCCAATAGCTCAGATGAAGAATAAATTCATCTGTGATTCCTCTATATTTTGCCTACTTTACTCCCATTCTGCCTTTAAATTCTTTCAACTCTAACTGCAATCTACATGCAAATTCAAGCATTTTTTATCACTTCCACATAAGCTATTCTACTCTAAGTCATCATCTTCTCTTTATTGTAAAAGTGCCATGCCAATAGGCTATGGCACTAATAAACCCTGTCTCCCTCAAACTATTCTTAACATGATAACCAGAATGACCCTGTGTAAAAACTAAGTTAAATTATGTCATTTCTGTGCCCTTTAACTTGCAAGAGCAAAGGAGCCAAAATAACCATTCTAAATAAGAATTAGGAAGGAGAAATCATTACCTGATTTGCAAAGTTACAATCAGGCTGCAGTAATTATTAGCACTTTGTATACTACTAGAAAGCAACGGGAAAGTGAAACAACAACAAAAATTCATGTACAGAGGCGCCTGGGTGGCTCAGTCGGTTAAGCATCTGGCTTCAGCTCAGGTTATGATTTCACAGTTCCTGGGTTCGAGCCCCTCATCGGGCTCTGTGCTGACAGCTAGCTCAGAGCCTGCAGCCTACTTCAGATTCTGTATCTCCCTTTCTCTCTGACCCTCCTCTGCTCGCACTGTCTCTCTCTGTCTCTCAAAAATAAATGAAAAACATAAAAAAATTCATGAACAATCATGCTAATATATACTACTGTAATAAATTCAGAAAAAATGTGAAAGATGTGTACATTGACAGTGTGGTATTGATGAAGAAGTAGACACGTAAATCAGTGGAACGAAACAGATAATTCAGAAGTATATCCACACAAATATGGTAACTTGCATGGAACCACAAAAGGTCCTAAAAAGCCAAAGCAACCCTGGAAAAGGAAAAGCGAAGCTGCAGGCATCATAATCAAAATTCCAGATTTCAAGTTATATTACAAAGCTGTAGTAATCAAACAGTATGGCACTGGCACAAAAATAAACACATAGACCGATAGAACATAATAGAATCCACAACTATATGGTCAACTAATCTTCAACATAGCAGGAAAGAATATCCAAAGGAAAAAAGTCTCTTTAACAAATAGTATTGGGAAAACTGGGCAGCTACATGCAAGAGAAGGAAACTGGACTACTGTCTTATACCATACACAGAAATAAACTCAAAAGGTATGAAAAACCTAAATGTGAGTCAGGAAACCATCAAAATCCTGGAGGAGAACACAGGGTAGTAATCTCTTTGACATCTAGATATGTCTCCTAAGGCAAGAGAAACAAAAACAAAATTAAATTACAGAGACTTCAGTAAAATGATCATTGATTTTTGAAAAGGGTGCAAAATCAATTCAATAGGGAAAAGACAGTCTTTTCAATAACTAATGTTGGAACAATTGGTAATTTCTATGTAAAAAATGTGAATCTCAGTCTAAATCTCAACCTGTGCAAAAATTAAGCTTGATTATAGATCTATGTGCAAATAGTAAAACTTTTTTAAAAATTAGAAGAAAAAAGAGGAAAGGTATCTTGACCTAGATTTAAGTAGAGTTCTTAGACAACAAAAGCATGATTCATCAATGAAAAAATTATAAATTGGAATTCATCAAAATTAAAAGCTGTTTTAACTATTAGACATTTTATCCTGTCATTTTGCTATATTCATTTGGTATTTTCCATAGTTGCTTTATAAATTTGTTAGGATTTTCTATGTAATTGATCTGGCCCAGTGCAAATGGAGATATTTGTACTTAAAAAAATAGTTTCTTTTTTCTAATTACTATAAGTAGGATCTTCTGAACAATGTTTGTTTGTTTGTTTATTTGTTTATTTATTTATATATTTGTGTGTGTGTGTGTGTGTGTGTGTCTTTATTTTATTTTGAGAGACAGAGAATGAGTGGGGGAAGGGCCAAGAGAGAGGGAGACACAGAATCTGAAGCAGGGTCCAGGCTCTGAGCTGTCAGCACAGAGCTCAATTCGGGACTCCAACCCACGGACCTGAGCCAAAGTTGGACGTTCAACTGACTGAGTCACCCAGGCGCCCCTCCTAAACAATGTTTAACAGAAGTGGCTAGAGTGATCAACATTACTTACTTTCTTCAATGTTAATGATAAAGTGGGGATTTTTGTTGTTGTGTTGTTTCTTTCAACTTTTTGTTTAAATTCCAGTTAGTTAACATATGGTGCAATATTAGTTTTGGAAGTAAAATTTAGTTATTCATTACTTACAAGTGCTCATCAGTATAAGTGCCCTCCTTAATATCTACCACCCATTTTACCCATCTCTCCACTGACCTTCCCTCCAGCAACTCTCAGATTATTCTGTATAGTTAAGAATTTTTTTATGGTTCACTCTCTTTTTTTCCCCATGTTCATCTGTTTCATTTTTTAAATTGCATATATGGGTGAAATAATATGGTATTTGTCTTTCTCTGATTAAAGTGCTTAATATTATATTATTAAGTAGTAATAGTTTAGGATATTTTTGTTTTTGGTAGACAATCTTTCTAATGTTGAAATAGATTTTTTTCATTCATAGTTAACTGAAAGTTTATGAAGTTTTATCATGCAGCATTGAATTTTGTCTAATGATTTGTGTGCATATATTGAAATGATCATTTATTTAATTATATGGTGAATTAAGGTGATAGACCTTGCATTCTTGGATTAAATGGTATTTGAGCATGATGTATTATACTTTTGACATATTTCTGAATTTGATTTGACAACATTTTCAAGTAATTTTTATATTTAATTTATTGAGAGATATTGGTCAGTAATTTTCTTTTTTTTGGTAATTTTTTGTCAGGTTCTCAACTTACATTAGCCTACATATTGAGAAATGTTTCCTCTTCCTCTATTTACTGAAAGAGTGCAAATAATGGCGATATGTATTCTTTAAAATTTGTGTTAAAATTCACCAATGAAGCCATTTGGGCTTGGAGTTGTTCTGTTAACAAGATTTAGATAAGAAATTCAATTTTTAATAGTGAAATGAGCATTCAGATTTTATATTTCTTCTTGTATCAGCTTTGTAAAATTGCATTTTCAATATATTTATACATTTTTATTCTAAGTTTTAAAATTTGTTGGATGAGATTATTCACAATAGTTTCTTTTAATTTTCCTTAGAATAACTTAATCTTAACATCAAAAATGTGTCAAGTACATAACAAAAAAAATTACAGGCCAATATCTGTCGTGCTCATTGATTTGAAAATTATATAACAAAATAATTAGTAAACCAAATTCAACAAGCTATTGAAAAAATTCATAAAACCTAATGAGTAAACTCCAGGAGAAAAAGGTGTTTAGCATTTAGAAGTCAATCAATGTAATCACATACTAATAGGGTAAAAAGAAAAAAAAGTCATCATAATCATAGGAGAAGCAAGAACTAGAAAGTAAAGCATAGCATTCAATTATGATACAAGCATGTAGAAATTAAGGAATAGAAAAGAACTTCAATCCGAGAAAAAGACCTACTACATAAACATATAGCAACTCAAATTCAATTATGAATTATTGAGTGTTTTGGGGTGTTTATAAAGATAAAGATGCCATTAACACCACTTCTATTAATTTTTAGATAGGGCCTAACCAGAACATTAAGGCAAGAGAAGCAAAATACATTAATATTGCAAACTTAGAGCTAAATTTTTTTATGTGGGTTATGCAATTTTGTACATGGACAACATGAAATCATTTATTTATAAGTAAATTATTAAAATTTTGAAGATAATATATGAGTTTTTTGAGTAAATCAATATGTAAAAATTATTTTCATAAGTGAAGAATTATCTATTTATGACCTTAGGGTGAGGGTGAGACAGGTCTTCTTAAAATAGCTCCCAAAAGCAAATTCGATAAGCTGGGGTATGGAAGCATGAGAGATGTATTCAACCATAGTTATATATTGCCGATTTTGCTTATCAATAAAGAATACCATAGAAATGCTAAGAGATTATTTCAAATCAAAGGGAAATATTTTCAAAGTCTGTAACTGATATGAATTAATATTTAGAGTGTGCAATGATTGCTTGTAAGTTAATATAAAAAATATAAGAAACCCAATACAAAAATGAGCAAAAGATATGAAAAGCCAGTTCACAAAATGTCAAACACAAATATTGATCAACTATATGAAGAGGAGTTATACCTGCCATTAGTAGCTTGAAGAAAGTAAATTAAAACTCTAATGAATTGCATATTATCTCCATTTGACAAAAATTAGAAAGTTGAGTAATATCTATTGCTGGTGATTATGCAACTTAGTTCTAAGTTTGCAATATTAATGTATTTTGCTATTATGTTAATACTAGGAAGTGAAGGTATTTTGGAGTATGGTCTGCAGTATTTGGGAAAAGGAAATATTTGTATAATATTTAATAAATAATTTGATTTCTGAGCATATACTTCAATTAATTTTTTCAATTCTTCATAATTTTGTGCAAGTAAATTCTTCCCTTATCTCTGTGTAAACTAAATAATTAGAATGACTTACCTGTCCATAAATGAAGGAAAATAAACTAAAATGCTGTGCATAGAACTCATGGAAAGATTAAAATGGAGGCAGATAGGAAATAAAATACAAACAGAATCTTACAAAGTACAAACAAAAAATACAATAAGCTTATAGCACAATATTCATTCTATCTACCTACCTACCTATCATCTATCTATCTATCTAACGGTCATCTTTCTTTCTATCCACCTTGCTATTAGTCATCTGGTTATATATCTTTATATACAACCTCTTGGTTGAATTAATAAATATCTCACATAATATCAGAGAATGAATTTTTACTCCATAGGCCATAAAGTTATATATGTACCACTATAGTTTAATACATTTTTAATATGTATTGAATACTTTTAAGACTGGTTTGATAAATTTTCTTCTGTATTTCTATGTTCCTATGCTGCATTAGTCTACTTACATGTTCATGAAAATTGTGCATTCGTTTTGGAAAGAAACACATATCCACAAAGAGTTATATCATTCTATTCGTATTTAATGCTCTTTCTGGAATTAATTTGGGAACAGGGGATGTTTGATCTTTTATTTTTCTTGTTTCTTCTATTCTTTTTTTTCCCTTTTCCCTTTTCATCTTTGCCAACTTTTTCTTACCTCTCCTTGCCTCCCTCCTTCATCCCCACCTTCTATCCTCCTTTCCTTCCTTCTTAACATTTTTTTGGGAGAAGAGAGCACCTAGTATTTTGCCTATCCTTTTAACATTTTTTAAACATTTAACATAATATTTTAACATTTACTCATCTCTCTTTGTTTAACTACCTTCTTGTGAGCAGACAGAGTTGGTATATATATTTTTTTACCCAATCTAAATTTGGTTAATTTTTAATTTGAGATTTTAATTTTATCTCATTTACACTTATTGTGATAGTAGATGTGTTTTTATTCAGTTTTTATCTCTGAGATGAAAAGAAAGAATCTTAACAGCGCCAAACACAAATGGAATGCAAAGTACTTTTTTTTAGTTAAGTTTTTGAAAATTACTTAAAATCTTAAATTAATTTCTTTCTTGACCATTCTCTCGGCCATATATTTGTTAATTTCAGTATATTTTAGACAAACTATTCAGAGGAAAATTAGTGTTTTGCTTTTTAATTTCATCACACATCTTTGCATAATATTCAGTCTCAAAAATTTTTTAATGTTTTCTTTATTTTTGAGAGAGAGAGAGAGAGAGAGAGAGAGAGAGACAGTGTGAGCGCAGGTGAGGGTCAGAGAGAGAGGGAGACACAGAATCCAAAGACAGACTCCAGGCTCTGAACTAGCTGTCAGCACAGAGCCCGACACGGGGCTCCAGCCCACAAACCGTGAGATCATACCCTGAGCCAAAGTCGGACACTTAGCTGACTGAGCCACTCAGGCACCCCATATAGTAGTCAGTCTTATAACTTTATTGAGATGATATATTCTTTTATTTTAAAATTGTTTTCAGATTCACTACAAGTTTTTCATATAATGACTACTCCATATTTGAGTTTCTTACATAAGCATCGTTTGAAAAGATTTAACTTTAAGTAATTTTTTTAGATGTGGTCTGAGGATGGGAGGCATGGCATAAGTTTTGATGTCAGGATTTGGTTCTACTTGATCGATTATTAACAGCATAGGAAACAGCAATATGGTATTAACAGCAATAGGAAAGGGTAGTTTCCCCCAAAGACTAAGTATTATTATTATTATAAGAAAGAGGAAGTGTCTGAATAGGGAACAATGAAGACATGTCCTACATATATTCCATTAAGTTTGACTCCCCGGTTACTGTCTACAAGTAACAGTAATACTTATTAAAAGGCATTCAATGAAGAGATTAAGAGTTTTATCACATTTCTTGAATGACTGACTTTTATTACTAATAAATTTCAGAAAAAGTATAGTTTAATTTCCAATGAGACTGGAGTCACATAATAGATATGTCTGTGTGACACATTACAAAAGCTTTATATTTTATTTGTGTTCGTGTTAGTACTTGCATATTAATGGTGATTATAAACTACTTTCTGGGAAGAAAACAAGGTAGTAGAGTAAAATTCAAGTCCTCCAAACTCGTGAAATTTATAAAAACTGGGCAAATGAACATACACAGAATGAAAGTCACAGTTAATAATAGTTGAACATAATCATTATTACTGAAATTGTATACAAAATATATAAAATACTCCTTCCTTCTCTCTCCAATTATTTTTTCTTGGAGTTCTATATCAAGATTGGAGACAACTGAACACTAATTGTCTTGAACATCTATTTCTTCTTGGCATGTGACTCTCTAAAGAAAAGGCCATAAGTCAAATTTTTTTAAGAATGTAGTTTTCTTCAAATAAGTTATTTTCTTTCCTTGAGATGATATGACCATAGCCTGTTTTGATTGTAACACTTTTGGTATATAAGAATTGTAACAGTTATGAAACAAACAAAAAAGTTTCACTTATTCCAGAAACCCTGATGGGTTTTAAACTGTAGAGTCATTTCTTTGTTCTATGTAACAAAAGAAACTTCTCTGGCTTTCTGACTGCACTGTTCTGGCTTGTGCCAGGTTACTACTGCCTTTTATAAGACAGAAAAATGTTCAGCTCTTCTGACTCTGAGGGCTTATTCAAAGACCAGAGCCTTGAAAAGCACATAGATGGCCTTAGAGCTAAATTTACATTATTTTTATGGTTTTGAAATTCTGATTTTCAGTATTTCAGCATTTATAACATTTAAAAAGGACAGTATTAGTTGTGGAGGGAGGAGACTTTAGAATATTTTCTATCCTGTATAAATTGTTTAGCAAGTTCTCAGTGTCTTCCTTATTCTTAGCCACTTACAACATGGAGACATTTCCACTAAGCCAGTAAAAATGTTTTGAGAGTAAATTAAGGTCACAATCTACATTCTGGCATTCTGTTTTACTGGTCAAGAATGCAAGAACTAGAAAAGATAAATTCCTCTCTTCCTTCCTCCCTTTCTCCCATCCTCCCTTCTCCCCTCCCTCCTTCTCTCCCTCCCTCCCTCCCTCCCTCCCTCCATCCCTTCCTTACATCCTTGCTTTCTTTCTTGTTCTCTTTCTTTCTTTCTTTCTTTCTTTCTTTCTCTCTCTCTTTCCTCTTTTTGTCTTTCTTTTCTCTTCCTTTCTTTCTTTCTCTTTTTCTCCCTCTTTCCTTTTCTTTTCTTTCCTTCTTTCATTTCTATTTAAGTTACAAATAATTGGGTACTAAGCCGAAAGAAATGAAATTGATTGATGGCTTTTGTTTAAAATAACAACAGGTGCCATATATATATATATATATATATATGTTATATAATATTTTATAATATATGTAATAGAGTTAATCCTATTATTTTGGGGCATTTTGGTATTTTCTGTTTCACTAAGTTTCTGTTTCATTAAATTGGCTTCAACTATATTTATCAAGATAAAAAGTGTAAACATATTTTAAATGATGAGTTTATAGTTATTACATAAAAATATTGACTTTTGATACTTATTTTGAACTATATTCTTTATCATACTGCAATCATTTCAAATAGGTTTTCTTTTTCAATTGTTTCTCATATTGAAATGCCCAGTTTTTTCCCCACCTTGGATCTCAACTAGTGACAGCCAGGCTTATAACTTTCCATGCAGAAGATAGGCTGATTCTATTCTGGGGAATCTAAGTAGCCAAAGAGAAAGAACTAAGACCATCCATATCCAAATTTTGTTAATGAAATAGCCCTGCCAGCTGACCTATAGTAAGCTCCCAGTTGACAATGACCATTCACCAGTGTAGACTTTGAGTCAACTTTTAGCTGTTCTCTGTTTAAATATCAATTGCCAAGACTCTTTAGGACAAAATCAGAGACCAAAAGCGACATATAGAAAAAATTAATTTTAGTACCAGACTAGAAAGTCCAACAACTAAATAGCAGGTATACGTTGAAAAAAAGTCAAAGAAAAGTAAATGAAGAATACCATCAAAGAAATGATTCAACATCTCATGGACTTGAGAAATATGAATTTCTGTATTCAACAAAAACATACTCAATGGAAAAAATGATCTACATTAAAACCTATCATCATGAAATATCAAAACGCTGATATAAATGGGACAAATGCAAAAGCTTTTAAAAACAAACAAACAATTAAAAGGTCACATATAAAGAATCAGTAGTCCAAGTATTCATGAATTTCTCTGTTGTCATACCAAAAACTAGAAGACAATGGATCTAGGTATTGGAGTTTTGAAAGAAAAGGACACTTATCCTAGAATTTTATATATAATTAATTATGTGTAAAGTAGACAAGAATATTTTTAGATATAGGAATTCTCAAAAAATTTACAATTTATATATCTTTTCTCAGGAACTGAAGAAATGGATAATCTAAGAAAGAAGAAATAACAAGCTCTAGAAAATAATGGCTTTAACTCAAGAAAAGATACAGCCCTAGCATGGTGAAAGGGGACATCAGGATGAGAGCTGTGCTCCAGACAGAGAAAGCAGGTCAAAGAACTCCAGGGGACCTGTCATCAAAATGAGGGAGTTGATAGGACCTGTGAGGTATTTGAACATATTGAGAAAATGTAGACAGCTTAGGGAAGGCTTAGGGCTGAATTAGGAGGAAAGAAAACACAAAAAGTTTAAAAACAAGACAAATATTACTTTCAATATAAACAAAAAATTGTCCTTCCCCACTAAAAGCAATCTCCATCTGGTACATAGTTCACCTAAGAATACTGTTCACATAATCATAATAATCTAAGCTTTGAATATTGACCTAACTAAAGTATGATGTAAAAAATTGAGAGGATTAGTAAATGTAAATATATTTCAGAGAAAAATAATCTTGGAGATATACAACTTGTTTATGTTTGAGAGGTGAGTGATATTTGACAGATGACTAAAATCTCGTCTTCCATACTGGGAAATCAGTTAATAATTTCTAAGGCTAAAGAAATTTAACAATTAGTTGTAATGAATCTAACCAGGTCAAAGAGTTGAAAGCTATTGCCTCTGGGGGAATGGAAACAGAGAAAGTAGTCATAAAGACCATTATTTCATAATAAGTCTTATAGAAATATTTAATATTTTAATCTATGTGAAGGAATATCTTTGCTGAAATCAGTAACTTTAAAAAATCTACATGAAGAAATATTTGATCATAAAAATGCTAGATTTTAGATAGGGCAAGAGTGTGATAAAATATTTACTGTCCAGATAACATATGCAAATGCAAAACAAAGGAAAACAAAACACTCCAGTAAAATTGCATTATAAAATAAACAGTTTATTCCACAAAATTACTGTGCCTTACACTAGCTGTGCCATTGGGTCATATTGGATGTCTTACCAAGCAGTCATATGTTTTTGAATAATTAATTATTTCTTACTATGGTGACACATCATTAGCATAACGATAATGGCATTTTCAGATAGCCAAAGTATCCTTAGGCAGATAGTGTCTTTGGCAAATAAGACAGTCTTTGGCTTTGTATGTCTACTTCAGATCAAAATCGAATTGTGAATATTTTTAAGGAGACTTCCAGATCTTAAGAATTGGGTAACAGGTGCTTTTGTTTCAGACTGAAGTAACAGTTTGTTAATGACACATCCCATAATCAGATTTTCTATCCATGGATTTATTGGCTGAAATAGTTATTAATATGACAAATGTATTAGTCTGCGATGAAGAATGCCAACACTGAAGCACAGATGGTCTCCTCCAACAAGTGACAATTTGAAGCATCAGATTTATCATGAAACTGTTTAGGAACCATGGTATATCTGGCCCATGAAGGAAAGAACAATGGGAATCCTAGCAATTATTTAGTAATAGTAGCCTTATATTTTAGTCTGTATTTTAGGAAATCTTTGATATTGAAGCTTAAAAAAAGACTTTTCAATTGACACATCAAGAATTTTACTTATTTTACTTCTTTATTGAATTGCCAACCAAAGCAATTGTCATAATTTGGATTATCTTATTTTTTGCAGAAATTTAGTGGTGTGTGTGTGTGTGTGTGTGTGTGTGTGTGTGTGTGTGTAAGTGTGTATGTTAAAACAAAGTTAATTTCTGAACACCCATTCAAGAAAATGCCAGCAGGAAAGTCTGACAACACCTGCAGGAATCAGTAAAAAGAGCACTGTGGTTGATACATCTTTTGGGGGTTGGTGGTAAAAATCAATTCTATTCTTTATAAATAAATTGTGGGGGATGCAAGATCACAAGTACAAATATAATTCATTAGTGTCTTTAAATATATTTCATCCATAAAGTAAGCACCAGCCATGACCCAGCTGTGGAACACAACCAAAAACTAAAATAAAAGGTTGAACTTACATATAATAACCCTGGTGCAAGTGATCACAACTAGCTTAAGTGAAATTGTGCCCGAACTGAGCCCCTTCATAAGCCATCATTCCTGTCTGCTGCCCGTATTAATTGTCAGAAATCTGTTCTATGGCAGACTTCTACCTCAAAAGTACTTGCAAAGCAGTTTTAAGAGATGTTAGGTTTTAGTGTCAATAGAAGAGTAACTACAATTTTAGCAGAAATGGTTCTGTTTTGTTTTTTGTTTTGTTTTGTTTTCACAGATTTACTTTTGTGTGTGACACTTGATTTCCAATCTTACTCTACCCTAGTGAAGGAATTCAAAAACGTTCAAAAGAGAAGCTAGTTTTGTATATCGACTATAGGAAGAAGTCCCAGTTAAGTAACAAGGCAAAAATCTAGTTTGATCTTGTGTATATGACTGTGCTGATGACCTGCATGAAAAGCAGTCGTCTAAATCCTAGGAGATGAAAATATTTTAAACTGACTATTTGATATCTTTTAATGAATATTTGTCTGTCTCTCTGTGACAGTTACCTACATATCCGTCATCTAAGTATGCATCTATGTGTCTGTCATCTATAGATAGCTGAACCTCTAACCCATAAAAACACTGCAATGTTATTGTATTGTGTCTATTTTGAAGAGAGGTAATGAAATGAAGAATTTGTGTTTTAAACATATCTTTGTGACTACTCTGAAATTGGAAAAAGAAAAAAAAAGATAGAGAACCAGAAAGAAGGCTTTGACTAAAGCCAGATAAAGCACGCTGGGTCTTGGAGAAGAGAAAGGCAGAGGAGAAGGAGAGTGAGCAGATAAGATAGTATACATTTCAGAGCTGGAAATACATTTGGGGGTTTTACAATATAAATGACTACATATTACATCATACTTATATATTTATATTTAAATTGAAACATTGAAAGTTGTTTTTTTTACTCCTGTGCCTCATAATCCCTGCTGCTTTCTTTTCCTGCACATTGTAGGTTCTAGGATTTTTGTAATACTGGGGTGGGAGAAATATCCAAGAGATGGGCAGTGCTCTAATTGCTGCTTTTATGACATCTTCTGCTTGTAAGTTGCTTTGCTTAAGAAACAAGTATTGGTGAGGATGAGGAGAAAAGGAGCCCTTTATTCTGTTGGTAAAAATGCAAACTGGTGGAGCCACTCTGGAAAACAGTGTGGAACTTCCTCAAAAAGTTAAAAATAGAGTTACCATAGGATCCAGCCATTGAATTACTGGGTATTTCCCAAAGAATAGAAAAACACCAATTCAAAGGGATACATGATAATACTTTATGATTATAGTAACATTATTTACAATAGCCAGATTATGGAAGCAGCTTGAGTAATGTCCACATAGATGAATGGATAAAGAAGATGTAATATATATGTAATGGAATATTAGCCACAAAAAAGAATGAAATCTTTCCATTTGCAACAATACAAATGGATCTAGAGGATATAATGTTAAGTGAAATAAGTCAGAGAAAGACAAATGCCATATGATTTCACTCATGTGTGGAATTTAAGAAACAAAACAAATAAGCAAAAGAACAAAAGAGAGAGACAAACCAAAAAACATAATCTTAACTCTAGTTAACAAACTGATGGTTACCAGATGGGAAGTGGGTAGGAGATGGGTAAAATAGGAGATGGGGATTAAGGAGTGTACTTGACATCAGCACTGGATGATGTTTGGAACTGTTAAATCACTATAGTGTACATCTAAAGTAATATAATGCTGTATTTTAACTCTACTGGCATTAAAATGAAAAAAAAAAGCAACAAGTTTGCTTAGTTAAAGTCTCAGTTTTCCTGTATATGCTGACACATTTTTACAAAAGGTATTTGTCTTTATAAGGCCCCCACTGATTGTACCTGTCCATTATATGTTGAGGCTATAACTTTCAATTATGTTTAGTAACTTAATAGAAGTATATTGTTAAAATTTGAATTGCAATTTAAGTCAAATAAACTGAAAAGAAATAGCATTTAATTAGATTATCTTTTTAATTAAATTTTTAATTTTAATTCCAGTATAGTTAACATACAATTTTCTTCTATTAGTTTCAGGTGTACAATACAGTGATTCAACAATTGTTTATATTGTACAGTGCTCATATTGGTAAGTGTTTCAGTAAATGTATGCATTTGTGAGATCATTACAAATATCAAGACGATGAACATTTCCATCATCTTCAAAAGTCTCCTTGTGTCCCTTTATGATCCATTTCTCCCACCACCTCCATCCTCTAGCAACCAGGAAACTTGCCTGTTACAGCTGAGTATGCAGTTTTCAGAACTTTATGTTAATGCACATACTATTTTATTTATTTGTTTTTTGGTCTGGCTTCCTTCCTTCAACACAATTACTTACAGAGTCACCTATGTTGTTAGATACAACATTAGCCTATTTTATTGACGAGGAAGTATTCCACTGAGCAAATATGCTCCAATCTGTTTATTTGCTTATCCATTGGTGAACGTGAGTTGTTTCCAGTCTGGAACTATTACAAATAAAGTTTCAATTAATATTCATTTTCAAGTCTCTGTGCAGAAACATGTTCAATTCCTTGTAGTTAATAAAGTTTCAATGAATATTCATTCATAGAAGTTTTTGCACAGACATGTTTTCAATTCTTTGTGGTCAATGCTAAGAAATAGTATGATGGAGTGCCATGGTAAGTATATGTTCAACTTCTTAAGAAATGATCAAGCTATTTTCCAAAGTCATTATACCATTTTATATTCTTATCAGCCCTGTAAGAGAGTTCTAGGTGCTCCATGTTCTCATCGAGATTGTTTATTTTGATCAGTTCCTGTGGTTATGTAATGGTATCTCATTTTAATTTCAATTTGCGTTTCTCTGGTGAGTAGTACTGTAGAATATCTTTTCAGGTACTTATTGAGCACTCATATATATATATACATATATATATACATACATATATACTTTTGCATTAATTGTTATTGGATTGTCTGTTTTCTTATTTTTGGATTAGAAGGATTTGTAATATGATTTATTATGTATATGATTTAACAAGATTTTTGTCTTATATGTGTTTTGAATGCTTTCCCCGTCTGTGGTTTGATGTTTTAATTTTTAAAATGACATCCTTCAAAGATCAAAGTTTGTTATATTGATGAGGTACAGTTATTAATTTTCTCAAATTTGGTTCAAGGTTTTCATGTTTAATGTTAGAAAACTTGGACTTTGCCTGACTCACAAAGATTTTCTCCAATGTTCTTTTTCTAAATATTTTATTATTTTAGGTCTTATGTTTAGGTCCATAATCCATTTTCAGTTAATTTTGTGTTAGATATGAAGTCAGTGTTCACTCTTATACATAGAAATTTCTAGTTATTGAAGTACAATTTGTAGAAAAGGCTTTCTTCTTCCTTTGAATTCCCTTGTAACCTTCATGAAAAATAAGTTGACCATATGATGTAGACCTATATTTGAAGTATTCTAGTCGATTGATCTAGATTTCTATATGTTTTTTGTTTGTGTTTTTAATTTATTTGTCTATTTTAAGAACGAGAGAGATCACACAAGCCAGTGAGGGGCAGAGAGAGAGAAGGAGAGACAGAATAGCAAGCAGGATCCTTGCCATTAGTGCAGAGTCAGATGTGGCCCATGAACTTACAACCTATGAGATTATGACCCCAGCCGATACCAAGAACTGGACGTGTAACTGACTGAGCCACCCAGGCACCCCATTTTTTTCAGAAATCCTAAATTGTCCTGATTACCTTAGCTTTTTAAAAGTTTATTTATTTATTTTGAGAGAGGGAGAAAGAGAGAGAGAATTCCAAGAAGGCTCTGCATCAACAGTGCTGAGCCTGAGGCAGGCATTGAAGTCACAAATGGTGAAATCATGACCTGATTTCAAAAACCAAGAGTCAGATGCTTAACTTACTGAACCACCTAGGTGCCCCGGTGTCACTTTAGTTATATAGTAAGACATAAATCAAGTAGGGTAGGTTCTTTTATTTTGTCATTGCTTTTAAGTTGCTTCTGTTAATTTAGATCCTTTGCATTTCCAAGCAAATTTTAGAATCGATTTGTCAAATTATAAAAAAGAGACATGGAATTTTTACTGCAATTGCTTTGAATCTAAAGACCAATTGTAATCTTAATAATATTGAAGATTCAAATTCAGGAACATGACACAAGTCTTTAACTTCCCTCAGCAATTTCTTTTTGTAGTATTTGGTGTAGATGTCTTGAATATCCTTTAGTAGATATTTCTTAATTTTTGGTTTAGTAAAAGAGATTTTAAAGTTTATTTTTTCACTAGTTTTCTACTAGAATATAAGAATAAATTATTTTTAGATGAATTTGTGTCATATATCATGGCTAAATTCATTTATTAATTTTAATAGTTAATTTGTATATTACCTAATATTTTCTATATAGAATATTTTATCTGCTAACATGAGCATTTTTACTTGTTCATTTTAGATATTCATGCCTTTTTTTTCGTGGTTGTTCTGAAATGGCTAGGAAGTTCTGTGGAATAATGCATTGAAGTTCAAGTAAGCATATTGACTTTATTCCCGATTTTATGAGAAACCAATTTGATTTTTTACCATTAAGCATATGTGTGTGTGTGTGTGTGTGTGTGTGTGTATACAAACATTAAGTATATTTTTGAAGAACCATTTATTGATTTAAGGAAATTCCTTACTATTCCTGTTTTGCTGAGAGTTTTTATTATGAAAGAATATTGAATTTTGTAAAGTCATGTAATTTTCTCCTTTATTCAGTTAATATGGTAAATAACATTGACTAATATCAGGATGTTAAACCAACTTTCTATTCCAGGAATAAAATATACTTATTTGGTCATGATGTATTGTCATTTTTTTCTATGTTGTTTTTAATTCAGTTTGCTAATATTTAGGAACTTATAGTTTGTATTTATGACGAGTATTCTAGAATTTTTGTTTCATATGTTTTCTCGGGTTTGGGATTTGGTTTATGTGGGAATCATAAAATGAATTGAGAAATGAAACATTCTCTCCTATTTTCTGATAATTTTCCCTCTGTACTCTATTATTCCCATTATCCGACAAATGAGCTGTTAGTTAATTGACCTTAAATGGGCCCTTTTACAAGAGAACTATCTGAAAAATTATCTCTAGTCACTCATTCCAATATTTTCCCTCCCATTCTCCATTGAACTTATTCAAATCTGGCTTTGCTCTCTTCTTTGTACCAAATCTCTTCTTATTGGAATCATCAAAGCCTTCTACATTGTTAAATCTATCAGTCACTTTTCAGTCTTTATCCTTATTGAACTAAAGCAACATTTTAAATAATTGATCCTTCTCTGTAAAGTCTTTCTTCACCTGGCTTCCACTACAACACACTAATATGATTAATCTGCAACGTCTCTTGTGATTTCTCATGAGTAGCATTTGCAGGTTCTTCCTCAGCTCTCTTTCTCATAAAAATAGAGTAGCCTAGGACTTTTCCTTGATCTTATCTTTACCATTCATACACCCATTCCAAGTGATTACGTTTAGTTTCAAAGCTTTAAATACCAAGAATATACAGATGACTCTAAATTGTTACCCTCATCTTAGACTACTCTTCTGAAATTCACACTCATATTCTACTGAAAGTTTTCACTTAGATTAAGGAGTATCATCTCTTCTCTATCCTTCCTTTATCATACTCCTCTTTCAAGTGATTCATCTAGTCTTGAGAAGGCAGTAAAAAGAAGAAAAAGAAGCAAAGAATAGGAAACAAATTACAAGATATTTGATTTAAATCTAACCATATTTATACCAAATATATATATATAATAAATCTAACCATATTAATAAACTAGATTAAGTGTCAGAGGTCTAAATATACCAGTTAAAAGAAAGATATAGTCAGGGGGCCTGGGTGCCTTAGTCGGTTGAGCATCTGACTTTGGCTCAGGTCATCATCTCACAGTTTGTGGGTTCGAGCCTCGCGTCAGGCTCTGTGCTGACAGCTAGCTTAGAGCCTGGAGCCTATCTTTGGATTCTATGTATCCCTCTCTCTCTGACCCTCCCTGCTCGTGCTGTCTCTCTCTGTCTCTTGAAAAATAAATAAAAAACATTTAAGAAATTTTTAAAAAGGGATATATTGTCACATTGGACAAAGATACAAGAACTATCTGCTGAGTATAAGAAATGTACTTTTAATGTAAGTATGCAAATAAAAGGATGAAAACCCATATACTATGATAAGACTTATCAAAATAAATCACAGACACTATATTAACATCAAACAAGATTTCTGAGTCAAAAACATTCCTGTGAATAAAGAGTATTATTTTGTAATGATAAAAGGGTCAGTTCATTAAGATGGCAGAACCCCAAATATATAAAGCAAAACCCAAGAGAATCACTTGGAGAAATTGATAAATGTACAATTATAGCTGGAGATTTCAACATGTCTCTCTTTTACTCTTCCAATAATTCATGGAAATAGGCAAAAATGAGTGAGGCTATAGAAAATCTGAACACTTCAACCAACTTATTTTGAAGGTATTAATATTCATAAAACATAAAGTACAAAGTAGCAAAACACACATTTGTTTTAAAAGTACATTAACATGACTTTTTCTGAGTCATAAAGCAAGTCTTAACCAATATGCAAGTCTTTAAGTCATAGAATATATATTCTCTGACTACTGTGCAAGTATTCGAAATCAATACAAGAAAGGTATCTGGAAAGTAGCCAGATATTTGGGAGTGAAAGAACACACTTCTAAATAACTCATGGGTCAAAGAAAAAATAAAAAGGGAAATTAGAAAGAATTTTGAGATGAATGAAAATGAGAACATGTCAAAATTTATGGGATGGCGCTAAAGTAGTACTTACAAGGAAATTTATAGCACTGAATGCCTGCATTAGAAAACAAGAAAGGTCTCAAGTTAATTACTTCAGCTTCAACTTTAAGTAACTAGCAAGTTCTAAGTAGCTAGAAAAAGAAGAGAAAATTAAGTAGTAGCTAGGAAGAAAAAAGAAAATTAAATACTAAGTACAGAGAGAAAGGGAAAAGTAAACATTAAGAGTTGAAGTCAATAAAATTGGAAACAGAGAACAATAGAGAAAATCAGTGAAAAGAAAATCTGGTATTTTGAGAAGATCAATAAACTTGGTAAACTTTTGAATTAACAGAATGAACAGAGAAGAGAGATAATACAGGTTAACAACATCAGGAATTTGAGAAACAACATTGCTACACATATTAAAAATAATTAGGAAATTTATGAACAACTTTCTGCCAATAAATTTGACAACTTACATGAAATGGAAACAATTCTTGAAAAAAATAAACTATTAAAGATTATTCAAGGGGTGCCTGGGTGGCTCAGTCGGTTAAGCATCTGGCTTTGGCTCAGGTCATGATCTCACGGTTCGTTGGTTTGAGCTCTGTGTCGGGCTCTGTGCTGACAGCTCAGAGCCGGGAGCCTGCTTCAGAATTTCTCTCTCTGACCCTCCCTTGCTCACACTGTCTCTCTCTGTCTCTCAAAAATAAATAAACAACAAAAATAAATTAAAGCTTATTCAAGAAGAAATAAACAACACAACTAGTCCTATATCTATGAAAGATGTTGAATCTGTAGTTAAATATGTTCTTGTGAATAAAATAACAGGTCAAGATGGCTTTTCTGGTGACTTTGAGCTTTCCAACAAATATTTATGGAAAAAATAATATCACTTCTCCAGAAACTTCAGAAAATAGAGAAAGAGAGAGAACTTTCCCATATATTCTATAAAACCATCATTAACCTGTTGCCTAAGCTACACATAGATATTACAATAAAATCTAGCAAACTGAATCTAATGATACATAAAAAAGCTATGTCATCGTCAGGAATGCAAGATTGGTGTATATTTAAAAAAAAAAACCATTCTTTGACTATTAATGGGTCTAAAATGTCCACATGGGGCGCCTGGGTGGCTCAGTCCGTTAAGCCTCTGACTTCGGCTCTGGTCAGATCTCACATTTGTGAGTTTAAGCCCCGCGTCAGGCTCTGTGCTGACAGCTAGCTCAGAGCCTGGAGCCTGCTTCAGATTCTGGGTCTCCTTCTCTCTGTGCCTCTCCCCCTCTCTGTATCAAAAATAAATAAAGCATTAAAAATTTTTTTAAACTTTCACATATATGCCAGGGTCTGTCTTTGAGCTTTCTCTCATATTGTTTTATTAATATTGTATCAAGAGCACACTTTCTTATGGTTTTAAATTTATTATATGAATTATATGTGGAAAGAGTGGTAATGTCTTATCACTCATTTATAAGGTTGGATTTGTTTCCATCAACGTTTATATATCCATGAAACTTTAGAATATGTTTTTTGGGTGATTCAGAAACATCCAACTGTAATTTTAATTGATCTTTTTTATAATATGAAATCATCCCTTCCGAGATATTGAGTGTCCCTTCATTTATTCAAATAAACATCTATGTTTTTGGTATGGAGTGAATGTTTGTGGCATTCTCCAAATTAATGTTGAAGCTCTGACCTCTAATGTGATGGTATTTGGAGGGGAGACCTTTGGAAGGTAATTAGGTTTAAATGAGGTAATGAGGTTGAGGTCCCCATAATTAGTGTTGGTATAAGACTAGAAGGAAAGACCAAACCTTTCTTTCTCTATCATGAAAGTTTCCAATAAGAAGGCAGTTATCTGCAAGCTGGGAAGAGGTCCCTCACTAGAAACTGAATTTGCCAGTAGTTTTTTGTTAGATTTCCTAGGCTCCAGAAATAAATAACTGTCAGTTTAAGCCACTAGTCAATAGTGTTTTGTTATAGTACTTGGAGCTGACTAATATAGTCATGTATTGTAACTTTATCGTTTTCTCTAAAGAGAAAACTAATATTCCTGCTTTCATTATTTCTAAGATAGTTTATGATTTATGTTGTTATTGTGATTAATATCTTATTTTAAAGCCATATTTAATTGGGCTATTGCTGATTTAAATAAATTATTTTAATTTTTAGTTGGTATGCTGAACATTTTATAGTTACTGATTTTTTTAAAACTTTTTTTTTAGTGTTTTATTTATTTTTGAGACAGAGAGAGGCAGAGCATGAGCGCGGAGGGGCAGAGAGAGAGGGAGACACAGAATCTGAAGCAGGCTCCAGGCTCCTAGCTGTCAGCACAGAGCCTGACGCGGGGCTTGAACACACGAACGTGCGATCATGACCTGAGCCAAAGCCGGACGCTTAACGGACTGAGCCACCCAGGCGCCCCAGTTACTGATTTTTTTAAGGTAGATGTTTGTGTCTTGATAGCTTGTGTCTTCTCTCCTGATTAATATATCTCATTATGTTTTATTTCCTTATGTTGGCCAAGACCACCAGAGTATATCATTCATCAAAAGTAGTGTGCATAAAGACAATAGGCATCTTTGTCTTATTTTTTAATCTCAAATTGTATGCATTCATATTCTAGTTTCCCAATTAAATTTCCTCCATTGGTGTAGGTTTTGGTGTATCCCATGTTGGCAGAGAGCCCCTAATATGTCCCCCGGTGCCCCCTGCCTTCTGGTACTTACACTGTTGGTAGTTCTCTTGCCTTGAGGGTGGAGCAAGCTTACTTTTTTTACTTCTAATGAATAAAATATGACAGAAGTGATAGGATGTCACTTCCAAGATTAGGTTATAATAAAGACTGTTGCTTTTGTCATGGGCATAGTAGTTAGTCTCTTGTTTGCTCTGGGGGAGTCAGTTGCCACCTCATGAGGTAGCCCTGTGGAGAGACCTACATAAATGAGCTGGAAGTAGATTTTCTGTGGTCAGTGTAGACATGTGGATGAGCTTGGAAATAGTTCTACTGAGGCCTGTCAAAGGCCATGTGAGTGAGTTTGGAAGTGGATCCCCCTCCAGTGGAATTTTAAAATGCCTGTGGCCCTGGGTGCATCATGATAGCAGCCTCGAGAGAGCCTCTGGGGCAGAGCCATCCAGCTCCTCTGTTTCCACTCAGCTGATTCACAGAAAACGGGAGATAATAAGTGTTCATTGTTCTAAGTTGTCAAGTTTTGGGGTCAAATGTTATATAGTAATAGATAGCTAACACATAGTTTACCTACCCTTTAAAAGAATCCCCTGTTTTTCCTAGTTTGCCAAAGGTTTTTTAAATCATTATTTGAGAAAATCATCTTTTTTCTTTTTCATAATAATAATGTGGTAGAACATACATTTGGGATGCCGAAACACCCTTGCATTATTGTAATAAAGTCTGCTTAATCATGATATATTTTCTTGGAATTTTAGTTAATATTTTCTTTAGGAATCTTGTTTGCATGTATATAAGTGAGAAGTCCTCGTGATTTTGCTCATTTGAATTATATTAGCATTACAGTAATCCCATGTTAGGTGGCTCCTTTTTTGCCTCTTTTTAAATTAAAAAATTTTATATGTATTGTCTATTGTGTATATATGTATTGTACAAACCAGAAATTAGCTACTCATTGAAAGTTTGGTAGAACTGACCTGTAAAGCTATCTAGATTTGAAACTTTATAGAAAGAAAGCTATTGGCTAACATTTACTTTTATAATATTTAGTGGTCTATTCAGTGCTTTATTTTATCTTTTGTCAATTTTGGCATTATATAATTTCTAGGAATATCTCCATTTTACATATTCAGGTTTATTAATATAATTGTTATAATACTTTACTTCTTAAATCTCTTTTATGTCTTACTTATTTCCCTTTTCTGTTTTGCATTGTGATTATATCTTTCTTCTTTTTGGGTCAATTTTTCTAAAATCTTTCATTTTTCTAAGTTTAAAACTATTTTAATGTTTATTCTTGGGAGAAAGAGAGAGAGAGAGAGAGAGGAGCATGAGTAGGGGAGGGTCAGAAATAGAGGGAGACAGAATCTGAAGCAGGCTTCAGGCTCTGAGCTGTCAGCACAGAGCCCTATGTAGGGCTCCAACTTGCAGACTGTGAGATCATGACCTGAGCCAAAGTCAGGAACCTATGGAGCCACCCAGGTGCCCCTAAAATCTTTCTTGTTAATCTTTTCAAGGAATAGCTATGTTGCTGCTATTTGCCTCCATCTTTATTCTCAATTTTATTGATTTCTTCATTTATTATTTCTTTCTTTTGATTTGTTAGGTATTGTTATTCTAACATCTTTTATTAAACATGAGTTTGTTTGTTTTTAATCTTCCTTGTTTCCTGTTATATACATTTAAACTATTATTTCACTTCACCTCTGCCCTACATAGTTTGACATGCTCTGTATTCATTGTCATTAACTTCTAAAGTATGTCTTAACTTATGTTATTTTGACCCAGGAGTTAATTAATACTGTGTTATTTAATTTCCAACATATGTAGAAAATTAAAATCATCTTTCTGTTACTAATATTGAATTTTGTTACATTGAGGACAGAGAACAAATGCATCATATTGTCCCTTGGGATTTATTTCTGCTGCCTAATGACTGAATACGTGAACTATTTTCGTTAGTGTTCTGTATAGCTCAAAAACAAAACGTCTTGTCTATGTGTGGGTGTAGAATTCTGTATATAACCTCAAGCTTATTTATTAATTGTCTTTTTCAATACTCTGGGTTCTCTTCAGATTGTATAAATCATTTGCCTTTTATTGTCTCTTTCAGATGTTTGGTATTTCTGCACATAGTTTAATTTGGTTGCTTTCTTTGTATCTTCATGAAGTGTAAAATCAACAGCTAGAATAATTTTTTATGGTTCTGTTAAGTTGCTTGATATATTATGAGGCTATATGGTTAACTATCTGTTAGAATATTCATCATACTATGTATTTTTTGTTATTTCTTTGATCAGAATACAGTATCTTTATTTTTTCTTTTTTAAATATAGTTTTGTCTTAAGTTTAAGTTCATTAGATATTAAAATTGCTACCTAGATATTTTTATTCATATTCATCTGGTATATTTTTTCCATCTTTATTATATTTAAACTCCTTTATTAATTATGTTTTTGGATTTAGAGTGCTTTGTTTTTAAGTTTAGTAAATACTTTTATATTGCTGAAATGTTTTTTTAAAGTTTATTTATTTTAGAGAGAGAATGCGCAAGTGAAGGAGGAGCAGAGAGGGAAAACGAAAAAACCCCAAGCAGGCTTCCACACTGTCAGCATGGGGGGGAGGAGCCAAGATGGCGGAGAGGAAGGGAGCTCTGTAAACTTCGTCTGCCCCATCGATCGAACTGAGAAGGACATTACTCTCATCTGCAAGAGCGGAAGGAGAAAATACGGACTCCAGAAGGAAGAGAACCTGAAGGATACCTGAGTGAGTGAGTGCGAACTGGGGAGATTGGAAAACGGGCCAGCCGGAGACGGGCAGGGGAGGTGGGAGCCCCAGCCCAATGCGGGGCAAGCGTGCGGAGCCCGAGAGACAAAGGGAAGAGACAGAGAGACTGAACACGCTCATAGTACTGTCTCTGGGGAAGAGGTAAAGAAAGCTTAACTGTGCTTGGAGAAGCTCAATCCATAGATAACTGCTGGGTAGCCTAAATCCCGAACCCAGTTGGTGCAAGGGAAGGAACAGCTTCCAGCCCAGTGCCATCTTAGGAAGGAGTCGGCCACCACTGCAGTGGTGGTGTCAGGTGTGCTCACTTCGACCTCGGTTTTGGGAGTGGAAGCACGCACCTCATTTCCACGGCGCATCTCGCCCCCAGCATTGGCCACGCGAACCCTGAATCCTGGGTGCCAACAGGGGGAAAAAAAATAGCCCCCACCTCTACACGATCCCTGCAGAGAGTAGGTGGCGGTGGAGACCTGGGTGTGCGCCCAGGCTATAGGAGCTCCCAGCTCATTTCCAGCAGCTCCCAGTGCCGCCTCCAGCAACAGCTATGCCCTTATTCCTTCCCCAATGCAAACGCGATCCTGGCGGGGGGTTGGGTCTGTGACAGTGCGCAGGCACATCACCTCCTGCTGCACATCTCGCCCCAGGCAGGGGCAGCCGAAATCCCAGCCTGAGCCAAGACAAATTGATTCCTCCCCCTAAGAAGCCAGCAACCAAAACAAAAACATCTCATCTGTGGTAGCATAAAAAGTGCATGGACTGGAACTTTGAACCAAGGCGGGCCTTGAAAATACAACTTGGCTCAACCGGGGCAAAAGGAGATCAGACTCATTAGAGTGGCCTACAGTTCATAGTTCAGCAAAGCTTGGCCTGACGCCTGCCTATCTAATCTCTGCTGACACCAAGGCGGAGCCTCTAAGAGCAGCCTCCAAGACCTACCACATCAAACCATGCCTATCCAAGAGGGGGGAGCTGCCATTTTTGTTTGTTTTTTTTTTTAGTTGTTGTTGTTGTTGTTGTTTTTGCTTTTTTTTTAAATAATTTTTTCTTTTTTTCTTCATTTTTTCTCTTTTCGCTTTTTTCTGTACGTATTTTTTATTATTACTTTTTTTTACTTAAATTTTTAAAAATTTTTACTCCTTATTTTCCTTTCTCCTTTTCCCCCTTTTTTTTCTCTCTCCTTTCTACCTTATATAGGAGAATATATCTCATCCCTACCTATCCCCTCAACTGGTCATACACTTTTAGACTGTCCACTGTCCTTTGTTGTCTCTGACGCCCTTTAATTTTTTTTTAATTTTTTTTCTTCTTTTTCTTTTTCTTTTCTTCTTCTCCTCTTTTCGTCTCTTTCCTCTCCATTCTCTTTATTGTCTTTCCCCTGTTAATATGTTTGTTTGCTTGATTCGTCTGTGCGTTTGTGTGTTACTGTTCCCTCTGTGTGTGTCTGTCTATTTTCCTTCTTAGGTCTACACCAAGAAACAAGCCAAAGTGTGCAAGACAGCGAGTCCCACACTGTCAGCATGGAGCCTGATGAGGGGCTCGGACCTATGAACCAAGAGATCATGACCTGAGCCAAAGTCAGATGCTTAACTGACTGAACCACCCAGGTACCCCTATTACTGAAAAAAATTTTTTTGCTCAACGTTTAAAAAAAAATTTTTAATATAACACAATTTATTTTTTTAACATATGCAATTATTTTCCATCATTTACAATACAGTAGTTACAATGACACTCCAAACAGAGAAGCAAAGTAAAAAATCAAAACCCCACCTTCTATTTCATGTAATTAGACTTATACAGAATTTAGAAGATTAAGTAACAACTAGTTAATCCCCTAATTTCACAGCTATCTGAAGTGGCGATCGTTATATAGCAGCTTATCTATGATACATTCAAGATACATGATACAATTTATTACTTGCCATAAGCTAAACACAGCTTGCTTAATATCTTTCCTTAAATTCCACCTCTATACTACAATATACTTGAGGTCCATGCAAAAAAGTAGCTACCTTTTATATAGGAAATGGATGGTTAAGTCTTTGGTGTTGTAAAAGCAACTTCATTTAAACATAACCACCCCCACCACCAAAAAAAGAAGAGAAAAAAAAAAGTAAAGAAAATAATAAGGGAAAAACCCAAGACACACTTCCTAGGGGAAAAACCCCCAGCATGTAATTTCTGTCCTTGACA
>NC_043702.1:65210111-65211788 GCF_006229205.1 Suricata suricatta
CCAAGAGTTCAGTTTTGCTTTCAATTCCCTTGCCTTTGGGGATGTGTCGAGTGGGAGATTGCTGCGGTGGAGGTCTAGGAGGTTTTTTCCTACTTTCTCCTCAAGGATTTTGATGGTTTTCTGTCTCACATTCAGGTACTTCAGCCATTTGGAGTTAATTTTTGTGTATGGTGTAAGAAAGTGGTCTAGTTTCATTCTTCTGCATGTTGCTGCCCAGTTCTCCCAGCACCACCTGCTAAAGAGGCAGTCTTTTTTCCATCACATACTCTTTCCTACTTTGTCAAAAATTCATTGGCCGTACATTTGTGGGCCCAGTTCTGGGTTCTCTATTCTATTCCATTGGTCCATATGTCTGTTTTTGTGCCAATACCATAGTGTCTTGATGACAGCTTTGTAGTAGAGGTTAAAGTCTGGGATTGTGATGCCTCCCATTTTGGTTTTCTTCTTCAATATAACTTTGGCTATTTGGGGTCTTTTGTGGTTCCATACGAATTTGAGGATAGTTTGTTCTAGCTTTGAGAAGAATGTTGGTGCAGTTTTGATGGGATTGCATTGAATGTGTAGACTGCTTTGGGTAGTAATGACATTTTCACAATGTTTATTCTTCCGATCCATGAGCAGGGAATGTTTTTCCATATCTTGGTGTCTTCTTCAATCTCTTTCATAAGTTTCCTATAGTTTTTATAATATAGGTCTTTTACATCCTTGGTGAGGTTTACTCCTAGGTATTTGATAGTTTTCCGTGCAATCATGAATGGGACAGCTTTCTTGATTTCTCTTTCTGCTGCTTCATTTTTGGTTGTATAGGAATGCAACTGATTTATGTACATTGATTTTGTACCCTGCAACTTTATTGAATTCATTAATCAGTTCTAGAAGTCTTCTGGTGGAGTCAACTGGGCTTTCCATGTAGAGTATCATGTCATCTGCGAAAAGTGAAAGTTTGACTTCTTCTTTGCCAATTCTGATGCCTTTTATTTTCTTTTGTTTTCTGATTGCTGATGCTAGGACTTTCAGCACTATGTTAAACAGCAGTGGTGAGAGTGGACACCCCTGTCATGTTCCTGATCTCAGGGGGAAAGCTCTCAGTTTTTCCCCATTGAGAATAATATTGGCTGTGGGCTTTTCATAACCTGCTTTTTATAATGTTTAGGTAAGTTCCTTCTATCCCAACATTCTCAAGGGTTTTTATTAAGAACGGGTGCTATACTTTGTCAAATGCTTTTTCTGCATCTATCGACAGGACCATATGGTTTTTTTCCCTTCTTTTGTTACCGTGATGCATCACATTGATGGATTTGTGAATATTGAACCAGCCCTGTAACCCAGGAATGAATCCCACTTGATCATGATAGATAATTCTTTTTATGTGCTGTTGAATTCAATTTGCTAGTATCTTGTTGAGTATTTTTGCACCTGTATTCATTAAGGATATTGGTTTGTAGTTCTCTTTTTTTGCTGGGTCTCTGTCTGGTTTGGGTATCAAGGTGATGCTGGCTTCGTAGAATGAGTTTGGAAGTTTTCCTTCTATTTCTATTTTTTGGAATATTTTGAGAAGAATGGGTATGAGTTCTGCTTTAAATGTCTGGTAGAATTCCCCTGGGAACCCATCTGGCCCTGGGCTCTTATTCGTTGGGAGATTTTTGATAACGGATTCGATTTCTTCACTGGTTATTG
>NC_043702.1:65211888-65213435 GCF_006229205.1 Suricata suricatta
TTTGGAAGTTTTCCTTCTATTTCTATTTTTTGGAATATTTTGAGAAGAATGGGTATGAGTTCTGCTTTAAATGTCTGGTAGAATTCCCCTGGGAACCCATCTGGCCCTGGGCTCTTATTCGTTGGGAGATTTTTGATAACGGATTCGATTTCTTCACTGGTTATTGGTCTAGTCTTGCTTTCTATCTCTTCCCGTTTGAATTTTGGCAGTGCATGTGCATTTGTCCATTTCTTCTGTGTTGTCCAGTTTGTTGGCATATAATTTTTCATAGTAATCTCTGATGATTGCTTGTATTTCTAAGGGATTGGTTGTAATATATCCTTTTTCATTCATGATTTGGTTTATCTGGGTGCTCTCTCTTTTCTTTCTGAGGAGCCTGGCTAGAGGTTTATCGATTTTGTTTATTTTTTCAAAGAACCAACTCTTGGTTCCATTGATCTGCTCGACTGTTCTTTTGGATTCTATATTGATTATTTCTGCCCTGATCTTTATTATTACTTTTCTTCTGCTGGGTTTGGGGTGCTCTTGCTGCTTCCCTTCTAGTTCCAGGAGGTGCTCTGTTAAATTTTGAATTTGCGCTCTTTCTAGTTTGTTGAGATTGGCCTGGATTGCAATATACTTTCCTCTTAGGACTGCCTTTGCTGCATCCCAGAGATTTTGGATTGTTGTATTTTCATTTTCGTTAGTTTCCATATATTTTTAAATTTCTTCTCTAATTCCTGATTAACGCAATCATTCTTTAGTAGTGGTGGTTTTTAACCTCCACAGTTTTGGAGGTTTTCCAGACTTTTTCCTGGGGTTAATTTCAAGTTTCATAGCGCTGTGATCTGAAAGTGTGCATGGTATGATCTCTATTCATTTATACTTATGGAGGGCTGCTTTATGCCCCAGTATGTGATCAATCGTGGAGAATGTGCCATGTGTACTCGAGAAGAAGGTGACTTTCCTATCTTCAGGATGTAGAGTTCTAAATATATCCATCAGTTCCATCTGTTCCAATGTGTCATTTAGTTCCATTGTTTCTTTAGTGATTTTCTGTCTGGTTGATCTATCCATTGCTGTCAGTGGAGTATTAAAGTCCCCTGCAATTAGCACATTTTTGTCAATAAGATTGTTTCTTTCTGTGATTAATTGTTTTATGTATTTGGGCGTTCCCAAATTTGCACATAGATATTTATAATTGTTAGCTCTTCCTGATGGAGAGCTCCTGTAATTATTATATAATGTCCTTCTTCATCTCTTGTTACTGCCTTTACTTTAAAGTCCAGTTTGTCTGATATAAGCTTTCTTATATCAGCTTTCTTTTGGCTTCCGGTCACATGATAGATATTTCTCCATCTCTTTACTTTCAACCTGAAGGTGTCTTCTGGTCGAAAATGAGTCTCTTGTATACAAAAAATAGATGGGTTTTGTTTTTTGATCCATTCTGCTACCCTGTGTCGTTTGGTTGGAGCATTCAGTCCATTTACATTCCATGTTATTATCGAAAAATGTGGGTTTAGAGTCATTGTGTTCTCCCTAGGATTCATGCTTATAGTGGTGTCTTT
>NC_043702.1:65213535-65226487 GCF_006229205.1 Suricata suricatta
TTTTCTCCTTAGCTGCTTTCAGAATTCTCTCTTTATCTCTATATTTTGCCAGTTTCACTATGATATGTCGTGCTGAAGGCCGATTCAAGTTACGTCTTAAGGGAATTCTTTGTGCCTCTTGAATTTGAATGTCTATTTCTTTTCCCAGATTTGGGAAATTCTCATTTATAATTTGGTCTAGTATCCCTTCAGGCCCTTTCTCTCTGTCTTCCTCTTCAGGAATTCCTATGAGCCGGATGTTGTTCCGTTTGATTGTATCACTCAGATCTCGAATTCTCCTTTCCTGCTCCTGGATTAATTTCTCTCTCTTTTTTTCAGCTTCCTCTTTTGCTAGAACTATATCTTCTAATTCACCTATTCTTCTCTCTGTCTTGTCAATCCTTGAGGTGGCTGCCTCCAGTTTGTTATTCACCTCATCTATACCCTTTTTTTAACTCATCACAGTGCCTAGTCATTGTCTCAGTTGCTTCTTTGATGCTTTTCTCAACCCCAGCGATTCATTTTATGACAAGTTTTTTAAATTCTTGATCCGGTATGTTGTCTAGATCTGCCTTGAGCAGTTCTGTGGCTCTGACTTCCCCCTGGAGGTTCTTCAGGGGAGAGTTCCTTTGTTTTGTTATTTTTGCTAGTTTTCTGTCTCTTGTCAACTTTAGAAAGCTCGTTGTGCACTGTGCACCTGTTAATATTTCTCTGTTAAAGGAGGCTTATTGACTGTCCAGGGCCTGTCTTTTCAGGAAATATTCTTTTAATGGTGTCACTCAGTTTCTCTTGTTGTGCCTTTGAATATTTTATTTCCCTACTTAGCAATATTTGGGACTCGCTGTGATGCACACTTTGGCTTGTTTCTTGGTGTAGCCCTAAGAAGGAAAACAGACCTACAAACACAGAAGGAACAGTAACACACCAACGCACAGACAAATCAAACAAACGAACACATTAAGAGGGGGAAAGAATATAAAGAGAATGGAGAGGAGAGAGACGAAAAGAGGAGAAGAAAAGAAAAAGAAATATAAAAAAATAAAAAATAAATAAAGGGAGTCAGAGACAACAAAGGACAGTGGACAGTCTAAAAGTGTATGACCAGTTGAGGGGAGAGGTAGGGATGAGATATAGGAGAATATATCTGGATTGCAAGAATGTAAAAAAAAAAAAAAAGGGAGAAAGGAGAAAGGAAAAAAAGGAGTTAAAATTTTTAAAATTTAGGTAAAAAAGTAATAATAATAAAAAAACATGCAGAAAAAGGAGAAAGGAAAAAAATGAAGGACAAAAAGAAATAAAATTATAAATAAAAACCAAAAAACCCCAGCAGCTCCCCCTCGTGGATAGGTGTGGTTTGATGTGGTTGGTCTAGGAGGCTGCTCTCAGAGGCTCTGCCTTGGTGTCTGCAGAGATTAGAATGGCAGCACGCCAAGCTCAGGTGAACTACGAACTGTAGGCCACTCTAATGAGTCCGATCTCCTTGTGCTGAGGTTGAACTGAGTTGTATTTTCCAGGCCTGCCCTGGTTCAAAGTTCCAGTCCATGCACGTTTATGCTACCACAGATGATATGTTTTTGCTTTGGTGGCTGGCTTCTTCGGGGAGAAATTGGTTTGTCTTGGCTCAGGCAGGGATTTCAGCTGCCCCTGCCTGAGGGGAGATGTGCAGCAGGAGGTGAAGTGCGTGTGCACAGTCACAGACCCAACTCCCGGCAGGGATCGCATTTAAGTTGGGGAGGGAAGAGTGCGCAGCTGTTGCCGGAGGTGCTGGGAGCTGCTGGCAATGAGCTGGGAGCTCCTGCAGCCTGCTCACACACCCAAGTCTCCACCGCCACCATCTCCCTGCTGGAATGGCACAGAGGTAGGGGCTATTTTTTCCCTGTTGGCACCTGGGATTCAGGTTTCACGCAGCCAATGCTGGGGGTGAGATGCGCCGTGGAAATGAGGTGCATTCTCCCACTCTCAAAACTGAGGTCGAAGTGAGCACCACTGACACCGCTGCTGCCGTGGCTGCCGACTCCTTGCAGAGATGGCACGGGGCTAGAAGGTTTAGGATTTAGGCTACCCAGCAGTTATCTATGGAGTGAGCTTCTTTCTCCAAGCGCGGTTAAACGTTCTTTACCTCTTCCCCAGAGACAGTATTATGAGTGTGTTCAGTCTCTCTGTCTCTTCCCTTTGTCTCTTGGGCTCCTCGCGATTGCCCCGCACATTGGGCTGGGGCTCCCACCTCCCCTGCCCGTCTCGGGCTGGCCCATTTTCCAATCGCACTCACTCACTCAGGTATCCTTCAGGTTCTCTTCCTTCTGGAGTCCATATTTTCTCCTTCCGCTCTTGCAGATGAGAGTAATGTCCTTCTCAGTTCGATCGATGGGGCAGACGAAGTTTACAGAGCTCCCTTCCTCTCCACCATCCTGAAATTTTTTAATATGTTCATATCTTTTCTCATAAAGATAATATAAACACTCTGCAAAAAATGTGTTTGTCAGCTCAGTATATGAGTAGGTAAAAGTAGTCTATTTAGAACTGAAAGGACCAGAATATTATAGGAGATAGTTAATAGTCTTGGTTTATAGATTCATATAGTGAATTATTTAAAGAATGTCCCAAATGTCACTTGGTTTCACACTATGGAGACTAAACTTGAATCTGATGTGTATTCCTGTTTTGGGAGAAAAGTTGTGCAAATATGAGTAAGAACCTGGACTTACTTGACCCACCTGCTTAGCAATGTTTGTGTAACTATTTAAAATAGGGTGCTATTAAAAACTCTCCTGTGAGATGTACAGCAGCGTCCTCCAGCTGGTGGTGTCCTGACATATAACTATGGTTCAGTGCTAGCTGCACTGAGGCTGGCCATGAGAAGCAAGATCGAATGAGGTAAGGCAGTAATTACGCCTCTGTGATAGACTAAGTGATGGGTTTGTTTAAATGAGAAGGTTACAACATGGAGTGAGATGCAAAAGAACTTTGAACATAATGTTAAAAATAAAAATTTGGTAGATGCTTTTTTTCGTCTCACAACTGACTTTAATTAGAATTTTAACAAGTGTATCTTAAAAGAAATTATTCATTTCTTAGGCTGCCAGGGGGAGCTGGGATGGATATGTTTGCTTGTGAGTGACGATAGTTTTAGTCTTATCTTTCTTTCTTTAAACACTGTTTCAGTGTATCTTGATGTTTTTAGTGTATGATGTGTTATTTTGAAAATACATATTTGAATGCAACTTCTCCCTTGTGAATCAATAGTAATAAGTTAAATCAGAAAATACTGTTTCCCTTTAAAGCTTGGCCTTTCTGGGGCAAGTTATAGGCACTTATCTTGATGTTTTACTTTCAAGTTGTCTAAGCAAATTGGAAATAGTGCACTGAAGGCACTTTCACATGTGATATCTGTTAAATGACATTTACAATTTATGTATTCTTACACAGAATTTTCTTTTCTGCTTTTAGAGACTAAGAAATCAAATTTCTCCCCTGTTACTTTTTTTCCTATTTGGCAAAGGAAATATTGAAATATATTTTTGGTACTGTAGCTAAGCAAGGCTATTATTTTATACACCAACTCCATTGTATATCTACATTTGCCAGGAGTTTCATTTTTACTATTACATTTAGTTCGACAGTGAGAAGATCTGTCCAGCTTTAATCCAAGTAATTTCTTCTAAAAATAAAATGTCTCAACTCCCACCCCTGAAGGTAAGTGGTAAATTGTGCAATCATACTTTTCGTCTATACGTGAAGTGTTTACATTAAATATGCATGTCATATATAATGTATGCATAGCTGAAAGCAAAAACTGCCACAGTGTTAGAGAGGAATCATTTAAAGACTTTATTTCACAAAACATCTAAAATAGCATAAAGAATTAATCCTAATGCAAAGCAACACAAATATGCAACTAGCAAAGCTTATTTTTAAAGCTATAGTTTACAAAAAAATATACAATTAAATTGTCTTTGAGCAGATTTGTATGAATCATAGTAAGCACAAAATGTATAGGAGGAGGAGACTAAATAAATGCATGTACATATGTAATTTTTATGCTACTACAATTGAATGCATTGTTTTCATCACTAATTAGTTTATGTCCTTGTTAATTCCTTTAATACCTATATTTGGTATGTGTGAGGCTAAATGTGATAAGATATGGGATAAAATGATTTTTAAAAATGTTTATTTATTTATTTAGAGAGAGTGAGTGCACTCACGCCAGTGGGAGTATGAGTGGGGGAGGGGCAGAGATAGAGGGAGAGAGAGAATCCCTAGGAGCCCGGAGTGGGCCTCCATCCCACCAACCCGACTGTGAGATCATGACCTGAACAGAAACTAAGAGTCGGAGGCTTCACTGACTGAGCCACCCAGACACCCTAGGGATAAGATGATTTTTAAAGCAGGAGGAATTGCTCTGATCTGAGGTTCAGCTAATAAACCAGGGAAAATCAGACACAGGAAGAGAATTGAAAATTTGAGGACATTTGATAAGAATGGTCTCATCTTCAGGCACCTGGGTGGCTCAGTCAGTTGAGCGATGGATTTGGCTCAGGTCATGATCTTGCAGCTTGTGAGTTTGAGCCCCACATCGTGCTTGTTGCTTTCAGTTCATATCTGCTTTGGATCGTCTGTACCCCCCTCCTCTCTGTCTCTTCCCTGCTCACTCTCTCTCTCTCTCTCAAAAATAAGTAATACATTAAAAAAGGATGATCTCATATTTATAAAGCATTTAACAGCTTTCACCTTCATTAGTAATTGCTGATCTTGTATATCTAAGATGGAGCATTTCCAGTGGTGGGACCCTGGTTAATAGTAATTTAGAGATGAGTCAATGGGTAAGAAACAAAAATCAAGGCACAAGAAAAAGACTTTTATGAAGTTTTCAGTGAAAGGAATGATATGGATCAAAAATGGCTGGTGGGCAAATAGAGATATTTTATTAAATTATATTTTGATTTATTGGAACATATTTATGAATGGAAGTAAAATATATAAATAAGAAATTGAAGGCATGAGACCTATCAAGGTAACTAATAGAACACAGAGCTGGAGGAGAAAAGGGTTGTGTACCCTAAGACAGAAAGAACAAAACAAGAGGAAGAATAAATAAATATGGAGAAATATTTAGAAGCTGGACTAGAAACATTGAAGATGTTTATTTTCTAAAATTCCGTAATTATAGCAGCAAAGTTTCTCCTGAGAATGAGAGTCTGCAAAGCGAGGGCAAGTTTATAATTAACATTGTAGGAAACAACAGATAAATTAAATAAAGATCATTGCAAAGGGCAGTGAAGGACCTAACTGATCTGGAATAACTGGACACAGTTTCTGACTTTCCCCGCAAAGCCTGGCAGAGAGGGAGCAGGAGCTGAGACCATAGTGCTTCCATTTATCCAGGGTTGGAGGAAATGTGAACTCCAGATAAGTAAAGTTGGTCTGTGAAAATAAACTATTCGAACTTCTGTTTCATTTTGATTTTTTGATCCCAGGGAGATAAAAGTTAAGGCTTTTAAGATGTCACCCCAGCAGCCTGGCTACCCAGAGAAGGCACTAGCTTTCTATAAAGGTCCATGGACACCCACTAACACCCAATGCTTCAGGCAGCCCATCTTGGTCAAGGAGAAGGCGATTGCAGGCCCACATCATGCCTGGGAAGGGGCGGGTGCTTCATCCGTTGTGAAGGCTGATACATTGTGCCTGCTGTGTGGTCACGTCTCCTCTTTGAGACTTGGGCCCCAGGTTCATTACCACACCAGCAAAGGGACTGGTGTTTCCTCACTCAGGAGAGGTGGTACACTCTGTGCTTGTCACATGACACGACTGCACGGCCTCTCTCTGGCCCCGTGATTGTGTCAGGGGGAGGGGCTGGTACTGCAAGGTGAGGTTTGGAGTCAGTATCTGACACATCACAGTATTGTTGTCTTGTTGTACTCTGACTTCTGATCATGCCAGTGGAGGGGCAATGCTTCCATGATCTTGCAGTTTCAAGTTTCCACAGGCCAAGGGTCTCCGATCCTCACCAGGACTCCTGACAGCTTTCTGTGCTCTGCACAGTCTGACAGGGCAAATGGGCCTAAACGCCCGCCATGTTGCCGGCTCCTTGAATTTCCCCCGTGAATGCTATCGTTCTCGTGTGCACGTGTGTGCTGCCTGGCCGTTTAACGAAAATCAGGAAGTCTGGAGATATCATCTGTAGCATGAAGAAAAACAGATCTTTGTTATGGCTAACCAGCGATAGAGAAATAGAGAAGGCAGAAGGGAGATGAAGCTGATTGGCTCTTACAATAGGCAGGTGTCGATGGACCTGGGACAATATGAGATCAGTGGGTGAAACGGGGTGAGAGGGGCATCAAGACAGAAGACTGTAGCCAGAGAAAATAATTTATTGAATTTGAGTTCATACATGTAAGCACTAGTACATTATGTCAAGGTTCAAACCAAAGAGCTGGGAGAAGTAATGAGAAGGCAGTATATTGCAAATATGTTTTTAAAAATGTGTCAGACTTAATTGGTTAAAGTTTTAAGAAGAATATATGCTCTGCAAAGTTATTTCTGGCATATATTTCTCTCTGATGTTTTTGGCATATTACTCCTGAGCTCTATTATCGAAATATTCTAGTAAAGAAGTAAATAGAGAAGTTGCTAAAGCAAATTTTCTTCAATGCTTCTATATTGGCTTTAAACCACACACACACACACACACATACACACACACACACACACACACGCACATACACTATCATGCATTCTCCCGAACTGAGGAAATTACAGGATATCTAGTGGACATTCAAAAAATAATTGTTGGCATAATCATTAATGATATGTACTGTCCTAAAAGATTATTTGAAAAGAAGACTTCTATACCTAGGAATTCCATGGTTAACTCATAGTAAATAAAAGCAAAATAAAATGTTGTATCTTCCAATTTTAGGGCAAACATGTTTGAAATGAGGTGCATTTGAAATTGATGGTATCTTAGTTTTAATGAAATATATTAATAATATCCTTATTAACTTTTATTGTGAATCAAAATGTTCATGGTGCAGAGGAGCGTGTAGTGAAAATACCTTTTTAAAACATGTGGTATTTCATCTATTATACTTTAATTCTTCTGTTTTTGAACTGTCTCTAGGAATTAGCAAATGGAGAATGATAGGGTCAGATAGGGCCATTATAAATATAAGTTAGTAACACACTTTAACATTTCATCCTCTCTTTAAGACTCCAGTTAGCAAATGGATAGTGTCAAATTGCACATTCTTCTCTGCAATTGTTTAAGTAATAACATGCCAATAACAGAACCAACCATCCAAACCACAAAATCAGCAAAAACAAAAAGGGAAATGTGAATCTTTGCTTGTCTCTGTAGCTATGCAAATTCCATGTGGATTTTTCTGGGCTGTCTGGATTGCAGGTTATGCTGATAACATGTAAAGGCTTCATTCCAGATGGACTTAAATCAGAACTACATATCTGGTTCAGCCACTACAAGTTATTATATTTTGCAATCTTAGGCAAATACCAAAAAATTAAGCCATATTTTAGTTTTGCTCACTTCCTATGGGTGCCTAAATTGTGATAACTTGTAGTTGATAATTGCTCAAAGTTCAAAATCGCAATATTTTTACTCTTGGTGAGAAGGAGGAAAAAAAAAAGGAAGGATTTTTCGTGTCTCTCAGATATATTGGCCTATTCTCCAAATGACAGGTTCCTGACTGATCAACTGTACCACCTGCTACTAAAGCTCAGTAATATTAGTCTGTGGAATGGTTTCATTCTCATCTCACACCTCAGAGATCTTGCGCTCAACCCCAGGCATCCCTTGTGTGTTTAAATCAGCTTAACGGCTCATACAGTGTGCTGATTTCCTTGTAGGCCTCTGTTTTCTCAAAAAGTGATCACCTTTTGCCAATGCCCTCAGGATTAAACAGGGCAGTCTGGTTTTCCTTTTCTGCATTGGCTATACCTTTGTAGTCAATAAAAGACTAACTAGAAAAGAATCAGCTGATGAGAGAATCAATCTTCTGGAAGCCTCCCCACAGTTTTCTCATCATTTTTGTGCCGTCTGTCATCTCAGATTGTAAAATGGAAACCAAAACTCAGTATGTGGGAAGACTTTTACTGCTCCTTGTTAACAAAAACAGTAAGACCAGGGGTTTTGATCTTATGAGTGTATAGGTAAACAGTAAGCTGTAAGTGCACACTCTTGAAGTCGCTTTTCTCTGTTTCTAATGGAGGTTTGCAAAGAATTATCAAAGTGGTATCAAAAAGGTCTCCTAACATACTGTAGTGTGGATATCCATTCTGAGGAGGTCAGGTTAAATCTGAAGGTCTTCTATATGACGATACTGGTGTATCTTATGGTACAGCGAGCCGTACTACGGGCTTCTTACTAATAGTCCTAGAAATAGAAAGGCATAAAAAGGATCCTTTCTGCATTTTTATAACTGGTTGCATTGCATTAATTTATTTCTATAACATTACATTTTAAGTGAAGGGACATTTTGTCTCATTTAACTTTTATTTTAACAACTTTATCACACATAATTTGCTTTCTCATAGAGTACTCAAAAATATGTATGATATATTCAGATTACTTTGGCGGATAAAGGTCATATTTTCATATAACCCATTGTATATATTTTCTCCAGCATCAGAGAATCTGAAAATCATTTTCTTCTTGCTTTTACTTTATGATTTTTAGATCTCATTTGTAACTTGAAAGCACAATGAGCAGAGGGAATTTAAACTTGCTAACTGATCCTATTAAAATACAAAACAGAGTTTGAAATTTGCTTTTTTCTTTTCCTTCTTTTTTTTTTTTTTTGCTTGAGTTCAGGCTTTCAGTCTGTTACAATGCTATCAGAGCTGTTTAGCTACTCCCTCTGGTGATATATAAGATATATTTAATAAAAATAAAAAATGTATTTTTAAATCTGTGCAATCCATTTTAAATTCTCTAGTATGAATTATGTTATTGAATTATGAAGTAGAATGATTTCATCACTGTTTTTCAATGTCATTGAAGTCGCCAAATGATTAAATTGTTACTGCTTTTTTGGAGCCAGGAGGATGGTTTGGTGAGACTAAGATTGGCATTTTTCTACACCTTATTAGTTCACTTGTTACTGGAAATTTGAGTGTGTCAATGCTGCATTTTGTACTGTGAAGGTATTTAAAATATTTTTTATTTGTCTATGGCTTTGTAGGGAAATAAAAGAACACTATTAGAAGTGGAAAGACATCTGCAGCATTTTTCTAATTATCTGGAATTTATTTCAATTTAAATCATACATGCGGTTGGCTCATAAAATGGGCCAAGTGGGGAATAGAATATTCTTCATCTCATTAGTTTACTCTTTTTTATCATTGATAGCTATTGACTTTTCATGACATTTTATCATTACTCCTGACTGATTGTTCATAAAGTGTACAGCCTTTTCCTGAACATTATATAATTATTTTTGATAATGCAAAAGATCCAAGATTAGTTAAGGAATCTGAATGAGATTGCATAAAATATCCTTATATTTTCCATGTTTCTAAGCTATTTATTTTTGATGTTTGATATTGCCTCATTTTCTCATTACCAATTGTCCCTTGGACATTGAGTTTCATATTGATTGATTGATTACACACTTTCTATAGCTAAAATTTCTTAAGAAAATAATAACCTGTTTTCTTTCTTATAGCCCAAACTTAACATTATTTTTAGTGCTGTGTTGTCACGAGGCATCTAAATCTGATGATGGCAGGATCTTCACCTGCCGTATCATAACGGTGTCTCTGAGTCTGATACAGAGAAAGTGCTTCATTAGTAGCTGCCGATCCAATGAAAGGAGCAATTCCTAGAGGATGGTTTTATCTGAGTCTAGAAGTTCCTAAAAATCTTAGTGTGTTGGATATACGGACCATAGTGTTACAGGCTGCTTGGGCCCATAAAATAGTAAAATGTGATGTCACTACCTTCATGTGGTTTACCAAAATGTTTTCACATTACTTCAGAACAGTGGTTGGGGTGGAGACATAGTACAAGGACTTTTTTATTTATGTCATTTTTGTTTATATTGTATATCTTTTCTCTACTCCAGAAAGGATACTGTCATGAGAGAATAATTTTGTTGTATTTCCCATGAAACCATTGTTTTGAGAAACCGGTTGGATGAAAGCAATAAGACAGAAACTGAAAAATTTTGTTAGCAACTTCATATTCAGGTCTATATGTCCAATCTATTTTAACTGATTTTGGATCAGTTTTGTTTTTGATATTATATAAACAAATGGATGGTAAGGCTGTCCAAATAAATATTAATTAACTGGGCTCTAGTTAGGGCATGCAATGCTGTTCTCATTTGCATCTTGTAAATGTTAGGCTGCTTTCAGTATTGCTGTCAATGTAGATGGAATAGGGCATAGAATTAAGCAATCAGGAACAGGGAAAATTGTAAGCCAACTGGAAAATTACTTAACGTATAATAGGGAATATGTAAGTGCTATTCAAAAAATAATATCTTTTTCAGCTGTGTCAGATGTATCTTACTTAGAGAAATAAAATAAATAACAAAAGTCAAGGGAAAGCTTGTATATTTAATAATTTAGATGCCAATTTCAGAAGAATTTACTATAATATTCCACATCATTCTTCTGTTTGACAGTGGCCTGTGATTTCTTTTTCCAATTAAAGATAATTTTCATGGCTAATGCTCATATCTTCAAATTTTTAATCCTCTGTTTAGTAAAAACTCATTTTATTATATTAAGCACTGTGTCCATCCAATATAAGCAAGCCTTCAAACTCACATTGAATCCTGATAAAAATTTAATATTCAAAATTCTATTCTTTTCTTTCACTGTTGCTATGGTAAACTCATGATGAGACATAGTTTGTCTGGAATAGTAAACCCCAAATGCAAAGTTATAAACTAGTAAAGAAATCAAATGTAATTGTAGAGGCATCAACAATATCTGATCATGGGTAGCTCCCAATTATGTTGTTTACATTGTTAACATATGTAATTAATTGTAATAATTTATTACTGCATTAATAAAATAGTAAGAGAAATACTTATATACCTTTCACTCTGTTTGCAAAAAAGGAATTTAAAACTGTATGTGAAAATCCATACAATAAAATGTAAAAGATTTTAAAGTTTTAAAGATTTTTGAGTTGAGTGAACTGGGGCAAAGACTAAAATGAATCTGTAGGTGAGATTGGCACACACGGCACAGGATAATTTTGCTCTTCTAGCCGAGATGGATAACACATTGGCTTTAAGCTTCCAAGTAACCTGTAAGGGAAAAGAAAACCACATTACGAGTTACATAATTCATTATATCCATAATCTAAAAATAATCTAGTTTCCTTGGTAACACAGAGATACTGATAACAAAGATAAAACTTCTTTTGGGTCTCCATTGAGCAGACACTGTTTAACTTAGGGAATATGGCCTGCATTCACATCTTATAGGAATTACAAGAATCAGTTTCATATGGCTATCTTTTAAAAAATTTTTTAGGACTAACATGCATACATTAAAGCACTTTAAAAAAATGTTTATTCATTTTTGAGAGACAGAGAGAGACAAGAGCGTGAGCAGGGTAGGGGCAGAGAGAGGGGGAGACACAGAATCTGAAGCGGACTCCAGGCTCTCAGCTGTCAGCACAGAGCCCGATGCGGGGCTTGAACCCACAAACCATGAGATTATGACCTGAGCCAAAGTCAGACGCTCAACCGACTGAGCCACACAGGTGCTCCATCATATGGCTATTTCTTATGATACCCTTCAGCATAGGCTGATGGCATCTTATCAAATTACAATTTAAAGAAAGATATTTTACAGTTATGAGAAAAAATAAATATTGATGTTAGCCAATATCTCTGGTGTATTACAAAGAGTAGAATCATGCAGGATCCTTGTCAATTTTGCTAAAAACCAAGTAAGAGAGTTATCAAAGTACAGAAAAGCATTGAAGAAGAGAATATCAATGTCATAGATTAAAACATGTGGTGTTTAGTTTCCAAATATTTGCATCAGTCTAAAAATTTTTAAATGTAAAAAAAACCACATTTCTGTGATTCAGACAGGAGATATATCCTATATTCATTTAACTTAAACGGGAATTAATTAGCTTATGCAACTGGGCAATGGGTACATCTGGCTTAGTCATGGCTAGATTCAGAGTTCATGTGATGCCATTAGGATTATGACTTTAATCTCCAGGCTTTGCTTACCTCTGCTAATATCCAGCTAGCTTCTCTTCTTATGACAGCAAGACTACACTACTTTAACTGGTTATGATATTCAGGAGTGTTTTTATCATAGGTCAAAATTCTGAGTAGATCCATTGTTCAACCAATTACTGGGGCCATGCTGAAGACAATAGACCTTGCCTGTTGTTGGAACCTGGGCAACAGTGGTCAGTTTCATGCACACCACATAGAATAACTATAATAAATAAATAGATACCTGAAAAGTCTAATGAAAAACAGTGAAATTTGTCTACATCCTATAACCTTTCTTTTCATTAGGGCATACCTCTAGCCTCCTGGGAAGCTAATTGCATTTCTATGCCTAGGTTTTTTTTTTTTTTTCTGCTGGACGTAGCAGAAGTGATTATATGCAGCTTCTGGGACATCAGTTGGATAAAACCTCCTTACCTGGTTCAATTGTTAACCTTCTCTTGGCATAAAAGAAAGGATTTATGGAGAACTAGCTTTGACTTTGCAGATGAGAGCATTATGAGATGGATTCTTACCTCACAAGTGGCACAAACTGAGGGATATGTGGATAGAATTCAAAGGAGGCATGAACTTGGAAGGGAATTATTACAGCTTAAATTTTATTAACCTATAATTAAAAATTAGCATTTCTTTCAATGATAAGTGTAGGCAAAAGCCATTGTATTCTTAGTCATAACTATGCCTTTTTCATCTATAGAAAAACAGATGTTTTTGTATCACATTATAGTTGAAGACAGATCAAA